>NW_027448626.1:0-24166 GCF_038048845.1 Mixophyes fleayi
AATCATGAATCATGATTTGAATCATAAATCATGAATCATGAATTAAATCATGAATCATGAATCATGAATTGAATCATGAATCATGAATCATGAATCATGAATCATGAATTATGAATCATGAATTGAATCATGAATTGAATCATAAATCATGAATCATGAATCCAATCATGAATCATGAATCATGAATTGAATCATGAATCATGAATTGAATCATGAATCATGAATTGAATCATGAATCATGAATCATAATTGAATCATGAATCATAATTCATGAATTGAATCATGAATTTAATCATGAATCATGAATCGAATTATGAATCATGAATTAAATTATGAATCATGAATTGAATCATGAATCGAATCATGAATCATGAATCAAGAATCATGAATCGAATCAGGAATCATAAATTGAATCATGAATCATGAATCATGAATTTAATCATGAATCAGGAATCATGAATCGAATCATGAATCATGAATCATTAATTGAATCATGAATCATGAATCATGAATCATGAATCATGAATTGAATCATGAATCATGAATCATAAATCGAATCATGAATCATGAATCAAGAATCATGAATCGAATCAGGAATCATAAATTGAATCATGAATCATGAATCATGAATTTAATCATGAATCAGGAATCATGAATTGAATCATGAATCATGAATCATTAATTGAATCATGAATCATGAATCATGAATCATGAATCATGAATTGAATCATGAATCAAGAATCATAAATCGAATCATGAATCATGAATTGAATCAGGATTCGAATCATGAATTGAATCATGAATCATGAATTGAATCATGAATCATGAATCATAAATCGAATCATGAATCATGAATTGAATCAGGATTCGAATCATGAATTGAATCATGAATCATGAATTGAATCATGAATCATGAATCTTGAATCATGAATCATGAATTGAATCATGAATCATGAATTATGAATCATGAATTGAATCATGAACAATGAATTGAATCATGAATCATGAATCATGAATTGAATCATGGATCATAAATCAAATCATGAATTGAATCATGAATCATGAATCGAATCATGAATCTTGAATCATGAATTGAATCATGAATCATGAATCATGAATCATGAATTGAATCATGAATCATGAATCTTGAATCGAATTATGAATCATGAATTGAATCATGAATCATGAATTGAATCATGAATCATGAATCATGAATCATGAATCATGAATTGAATCATGAATCATGAATTGAATCATGAATCATGAATCATAAATTGAATCATGAATCATGAATCAGGATTCGAATAATTAATTGAATCATGAATTGAATCATGGATCATGAATCATGAATCGAATCATGAATCATGAATTGAATCATGAATCATGAATCATGAATTGAATCATGAATCATGAATCATGAATCATGAATCGAATCATGAATCATGATTTATGAATCATGAATCGAATCATGAATCATGAATTGAATCATGAATCATGAATCATGAATCATGAATTGAATCATGAATCATGAATCATAAATTGAATCATGAATCATGATTCATGAATTGAATCATGAATCATGAATCATGAATCATGAATTGAATCATGAATCATGAATCATGAATTGAATCATGAATCATGAATCATGAATCAAATCATGAATCATGAATTGAATCATAAATCATGAATCATGAATTAAATCATGAATCATGAATCATGAATTGAATCATGAATCATGAATCATGAATCATGAATCATGAATTATGAATCATGAATTGAATCATGAATTGAATCATAAATCATGAATCATGAATCCAATCATGAATCATGAATCATGAATTGAATCATGAATCATGAATTGAATCATGAATCATGAATTGAATCATGAATCATGAATCATAAATTGAATCATGAATTGAATCATGAATTTAATCATGAATCGAATTATGAATCATGAATTAAATTATGAATCATGAATTGAATCATGAATCGAATCATGAATCATGAATCAAGAATCATGAATCGAATCAGGAATCATAAATTGAATCATGAATCATGAATCATGAATTTAATCATGAATCAGGAATCATGAATCGAATCATGAATCATGAATCATTAATTGAATCATGAATCATGAATCATGAATCATGAATTGAATCATGAATCATGAATCATAAATCGAATAATGAATCATGAATCAAGAATCATGAATCGAATCAGGAATCATAAATTGAATCATGAATCATGAATCATGAATTTAATCATGAATCAGGAATCATGAATTGAATCATGAATCATGAATCATTAATTGAATCATGAATCATGAATCATGAATCATGAATCATGATTTGAATCATGAATCATGAATCATAAATCGAATCATGAATAATGAATTGAATCAGGATTCGAATCATGAATTGAATCATGAATCATGAATTGAATCATGAATCATGAATCTTGAATCATGAATCATGAATTGAATCATGAATCATGAATTATGAATCATGAATTGAATCATGAACAATGAATTGAATCATGAATCATGAATCATGAATTGAATCATGGATCATAAATCAAATCATGAATTGAATCATGAATCATGAATCGAATCATGAATCTTGAATCATGAATTGAATCATGAATCATGAATCATGAATCATGAATTGAATCATGAATCATGAATCTTGAATCAAATTATGAATCATGAATTGAATCATGAATCATGAATTGAATCATGAATCATGAATCATGAATCATGAATCATGAATCATGAAGTGAATCATGAATCATGAATCATGAATCATGAATCAAAAATCATGATTCGAATCATGAATCATGAATTGAATCATGAATCATGAATTGAATCATGAATCATAAATCAAATCATGAATCATGAATTGAATCAGGATTCGATTCATGAATTGAATCATGAATCATGAATCATGAATTGAATCATGAATCATGAATTATGAATCATGAATTGAATCATGAATAATGAATTGAATCATGAATCATGAATCATGAATTGAATCATGGATCATGAATCGAATCATGAATTGAATCATGAATTAAATCATGAACCATGAATCATGAATCGAATCATAAATCATGAATCAAAAATCATGAATCGAATCATGAATCATGAATTGAATCATGAATCATGAATCATGAATCATGAATCATGAATTGAATCATGAATCATGAATCATGAATTGAATCATGAATCATGAATCATGAATCATGACATGAATCATGAATCATGAATCATAAATCAAATCATGAATCATAAATTGAATTAGGATTCGAATCATGAGTAGAATCATAAATCATGAATCATGAATCGAATCATGAATCATGAATCATGAATTGAATCATGAATCATGAATCATGAATCATGAATTGAATCATGAATCATGAATTGAATCATGAATCATGAATCATGAATTGAATCATCAATCATGAATCATGAATCGAATCATGAATCATGAATTGAATCATGAATCATGAATTGAATCATAAATCATGAATCATGAATCATAAATTATGAATCATGAATTGATTCATGAATCATAAATTATGAATCATGAATTGAATCATGAATTATGAATCATGAATCGAATCATGAATCATGAATTATGAATCATGAATTGAATCATGAATCATGAATCATGAACCAGGAATCATGAATTGAATCATGAATTGAATCATGAATTGAATCATGAATCATGAATCGAATCATGAATCATGAATTATGAATCATTGAATTGAATCATAAATCATGAATCATGAACCAGGAATCATGAATTGAATCATGAATCGAATCATGAATTGAATCATGAATCGATTAATGAATTGAATCATGAATCATGAATTGAATCATGAATCATGAATCATAAATCATGAATTGAATCATGAATCATATATAATGAATCATGAATTGAATCATGAATTGAATAATAAATCATGAATCATGAATTGAATCATGAATCATAAATTGAATCATGAATCATGAATCATGAATTGAATCATGAATTTAATCATGAATCATGAATCAAATCATGAATCATGAATTAAATTATGAATCATGAATCATGAATTGAATCATGAATCATGAATCATGAATTGAATCATGAATCAGGAATTGAATCATGAATCATGAATCAAGAATCATGAATCGAATCATGAATCATAAACTGAATCATGAATCATGAATTGAATCATGAATCATGAATCATGAATCATGAATTGAATCATGAATCAGGAATCAGGAATCGAATCATGAATCATGAATCATTAATTGAATCATGAATCATAAATCGAATCATGAATCATGAATTAAATCATAAATCATGAATCTTGAATCATGAATCATAAATTGAATCATGAATCATGAATTATGTATCATGAATTGAATCATGAATAATGAATTGAATCATGAATTATGAATTGAATCATGGATCATGAATCGAATCATGAATTGAATCATTAATTAAATCATGAATCATGAATTTAATCATGGATCATGAATCATGAATCGAATCATGAATCATGAATTGAATCATGAATCATGAATCATGAATTGAATAATGAATCATGAATCATGAATCATGAATCATGAATTGAATCATGAATCATGAATCATGAATCATGAATTGAATCATGAATCATAAATCGAATCATGAATCATGAATTGAATCATGAATCATGAATCATAAATCGAATCATGAATCATGAATTGAATCAGGATTCGAATCATGAATTGAATCATGAATCATGAATCTTGAATCATGAATCATGAATTAATTCATGAATCAGGATTCATGAATCGAATCATGAATCGTGAATCATTAATTGAATCATGAATCATGAATCATGAATCATGAATCATAAATCGAATCATGAATCATGAATTGAATCAGGATTCGATTCATGAATTGAATCATGAATCATGAATTGAATCATGAATCATGAATCTTGAATCATGAATCATGAATTGAATCATGAATCATGAATTATGAATCATGAATTGAATCATGAATAATGAATTGAATCATGAATCATGAATCGAATCATGAATCATGAATCAAAAATCATGAATTGAATCATGATTCATGAATAATGAATCATGAATTGAATCATGAATTGAATCATAAATCATGAATCATGAATTAAATCATGAATCATGAATCATAAATTGAATCATGAATCATGAATCATGAATTGAATCATGAATCATGAATCATGAATTGTGAATTGAATCATGAATAATGAATCATGAATCATGAATCATGAATCATGAATTGAATCATGAATCATGAATCATGAATCATGAATCATGAATCATGAAGTGAATCATGAATCATGAATCATGAATCGAATCATGAATCATGAATCAAAAATCATGAATCGAATCATGAATCATGAATTGAATCATGAATCATGAATCATGAATCATGAATCATAAATCGAATCATGAATCATGATTCATGAATCATGAATAAGGATTCGAATCATGTATTGAATCATGAATCATGAATCTTGAATCATGAATTGAATCATGAGTCATAAATTATGAATCATGAATTGAATCATGATTTAGGAATTGATTCATGAATCATGAATCATGAATCATGAATCATGAATCAAGAAATGAATCATGAATCATGAATCATGAATTGAATCATGAATCATGAATCCTGATTTGAATCATGAATCATGAATCATGAATTGAATCCTGATTTGAATCATGAATCATGAATTGAATAATGAATTAAATCATGAATCATGAATAATAAATTGAATCATGAATCATGAATTGAATCATGGATTGAATCATGAATCATGAATCATGAAATGAAACATGAATCATGAATCATGAATTGAATCATGAATCATGAATAATGAATCAAATCATGAATCATGAATCAAGAATCATGAATCGAATCATGAATCATGAATTGAATCATGAATCATGAATCATGAATTATGAATTGAATCATGAATCATGAATTGAATCATGAATCATGAATCATGAATTATGAATTGAATCATGAATCATGAATCATGAATTGAATCGTGAATCATTAATCTTGAATCATGAATTGAATCATGAATCATGAATCATGAATCGAATCATGAATCATTAATCAAAAATCATGAATCGAATCATGAATCATGAATTGAATCATGAATCATGAATCATGAATTGAATCATGAATCATGAATCATGAATCATGATTCAATTCATGATTCATGATTCATGATTCATGAATCATGAATCATGAATCATATTTCATGATTCATGATTCATGATTCATGAATCATGAATCATGAATCATGATTCATGATTCATGAATCATGAATCATGAATCATGAATTGAATCATGAATCATGAATCATAAATTGAATCATGAATCATGAATCATGAATCATGAATCATGAATCATAAATCAAATCATGAATCATAAATTGAATTAGGATTCGAATCATGAATCGAATCATAAATCATGAATCATGAATCGAATCATGAATCATGAATCACAAATTGAATCATGAATCATGAATCATGAATCATGAATTGAATCATGAATCATGAATTGAATCATGAATCATGAATCATAAATTGAATCATGAATCATGAATCAGGATTCGAATAATTAATTGAATCATGAATTGAATCATGGATCATGAATCATGAATCGAATCATGAATCATGAATTGAATCATGAATCATGAATCATGAATTGAATCATGAATCATGAATCATGAATCATGAATCATGAATCATGAATCATGAATCGAATCATGAATCATGATTTATGAATCATGAATCGAATCATGAATCATGAATTGAATCATGAATCATGAATCATGAATCATGAATCATGAATTGAATCATGAATCATGAATCATAAATTGAATCATGAATCATGATTCATGAATTGAATCATGAATCATGAATCATGAATCATGAATCATGAATCATGAATCATGAATTGAATCATGAATCATGAATCATGAATCAAATCATGAATCATGAATTGAATCATAAATCATGAATCATGAATTAAATCATGAATCATGAATCATGAATTGAATCATGAATCATGAATCATGAATCATGAATCATGAATTATGAATCATGAATTGAATCATGAATTGAATCATAAATCATGAATCATGAATCCAATCATGAATCATGAATCATGAATTGAATCATGAATCATGAATTGAATCATGAATCATGAATTGAATCATGAATCATGAATCATAAATTGAATCATGAATCATAATTCATGAATTGAATCATGAATTTAATCATGAATCATGAATCGAATTATGAATCATGAATTAAATTATGAATCATGAATTGAATCATGAATCGAATCATGAATCATGAATCAAGAATCATGAATCGAATCAGGAATCATAAATTGAATCATGAATCATGAATCATGAATTTAATCATGAATCAGGAATCATGAATCGAATCATGAATCATGAATCATTAATTGAATCATGAATCATGAATCATGAATCATGAATCATGAATTGAATCATGAATCATGAATCATAAATCGAATCATGAATCATGAATCAAGAATCATGAATCGAATCAGGAATCATAAATTGAATCATGAATCATGAATCATGAATTTAATCATGAATCATGAATCATAAATCGAATCATGAATCATGAATCAAGAATCATGAATCGAATCAGGAATCATAAATTGAATCATGAATCATGAATCATGAATTTAATCATGAATCAGGAATCATGAATTGAATCATGAATCATGAATCATTAATTGAATCATGAATCATGAATCATGAATCATGAATCATGAATTGAATCATGAATCAAGAATCATAAATCGAATCATGAATCATGAATTGAATCAGGATTCGAATCATGAATTGAATCATGAATCATGAATTGAATCATGAATCATGAATCATAAATCGAATCATGAATCATGAATTGAATCAGGATTCGAATCATGAATTGAATCATGAATCATGAATTGAATCATGAATCATGAATCTTGAATCATGAATCATGAATTGAATCATGAATCATGAATTATGAATCATGAATTGAATCATGAACAATGAATTGAATCATGAATCATGAATCATGAATTGAATCATGGATCATAAATCAAATCATGAATTGAATCATGAATCATGAATCGAATCATGAATCTTGAATCATGAATTGAATCATGAATCATGAATCATGAATCATGAATTGAATCATGAATCATGAATCTTGAATCGAATTATGAATCATGAATTGAATCATGAATCATGAATTGAATCATGAATCATGAATCATGAATCATGAATCATGAATTGAATCATGAATCATGAATTGAATCATGAATCATGAATCATAAATTGAATCATGAATCATGAATCAGGATTCGAATAATTAATTGAATCATGAATTGGATCATGAATCATGAATCGAATCATGAATCATGAATTGAATCATGAATCATGAATCATGAATTGAATCATGAATCATGAATCATGAATCATGAATCGAATCATGAATCATGAATCATGAATCATGAATCATGAATTGAATCATGAATCATGAATCATAAATTGAATCATGAATCATGATTCATGAATTGAATCATGAATCATGAATCATGAATCATGAATTGAATCATGAATCATGAATCATGAATTGAATCATGAATCATGAATCATGAATCAAATCATGAATCATGAATTGAATCATAAATCATGAATCATGAATTAAATCATGAATCATGAATCATGAATTGAATCATGAATCATGAATCATGAATCATGAATCATGAATTATGAATCATGAATTGAATCATGAATTGAATCATAAATCATGAATCATGAATCCAATCATGAATCATGAATCATGAATTGAATCATGAATCATGAATTGAATCATGAATCATGAATTGAATCATGAATCATGAATCATAAATTGAATCATGAATTGAATCATGAATTTAATCATGAATCGAATTATGAATCATGAATTAAATTATGAATCATGAATTGAATCATGAATCGAATCATGAATCATGAATCAAGAATCATGAATCGAATCAGGAATCATAAATTGAATCATGAATCATGAATCATGAATTTAATCATGAATCAGGAATCATGAATCGAATCATGAATCATGAATCATTAATTGAATCATGAATCATGAATCATGAATCATGAATTGAATCATGAATCATGAATCATAAATCGAATAATGAATCATGAATCAAGAATCATGAATCGAATCAGGAATCATAAATTGAATCATGAATCATGAATCATGAATTTAATCATGAATCAGGAATCATGAATTGAATCATGAATCATGAATCATTAATTGAATCATGAATCATGAATCATGAATCATGAATCATGATTTGAATCATGAATCATGAATCATAAATCGAATCATGAATCATGAATTGAATCAGGATTCGAATCATGAATTGAATCATGAATCATGAATTGAATCATGAATCATGAATCTTGAATCATGAATCATGAATTGAATCATGAATCATGTATTATGAATCATGAATTGAATCATGAACAATGAATTGAATCATGAATCATGAATCATGAATTGAATCATGGATCATAAATCAAATCATGAATTGAATCATGAATCATGAATCGAATCATGAATCTTGAATCATGAATTGAATCATGAATCATGAATCATGAATCATGAATTGAATCATGAATCATGAATCTTGAATCAAATTATGAATCATGAATTGAATCATGAATCATGAATTGAATCATGAATCATGAATCATGAATCATGAATCATGAATCATGAAGTGAATCATGAATCATGAATCATGAATCGAATCATGAATCATGAATCAAAAATCATGATTCGAATCATGAATCATGAATTGAATCATGAATCATGAATTGAATCATGAATCATAAATCAAATCATGAATCATGAATTGAATCAGGATTCGATTCATGAATTGAATCATGAATCATGAATCATGAATTGAATCATGAATCATGAATTATGAATCATGAATTGAATCATGAATAATGAATTGAATCATGAATCATGAATCATGAATTGAATCATGGATCATGAATCGAATCATGAATTGAATCATGAATTAAATCATGAACCATGAATCATGAATCGAATCATAAATCATGAATCAAAAATCATGAATCGAATCATGAATCATGAATTGAATCATGAATCATGAATCATGAATCATGAATCATGAATTGAATCATGAATCATGAATCATGAATTGAATCATGAATCATGAATCATGAATCATGACATGAATCATGAATCATGAATCATAAATCAAATCATGAATCATAAATTGAATTAGGATTCGAATCATGAGTAGAATCATAAATCATGAATCATGAATCGAATCATGAATCATGAATCATGAATTGAATCATGAATCATGAATCATGAATCATGAATTGAATCATGAATCATGAATTGAATCATGAATCATGAATCATGAATTGAATCATCAATCATGAATCATGAATCGAATCATGAATCATGAATTGAATCATGAATCATGAATTGAATCATAAATCATGAATCATGAATCATAAATTATGAATCATGAATTGATTCATGAATCATAAATTATGAATCATGAATTGAATCATGAATTATGAATCATGAATCGAATCATGAATCATGAATTATGAATCATGAATTGAATCATGAATCATGAATCATGAACCAGGAATCATGAATTGAATCATGAATTGAATCATGAATTGAATCATGAATCATGAATCGAATCATGAATCATGAATTATGAATCATGAATTGAATCATAAATCATGAATCATGAACCAGGAATCATGAATTGAATCATGAATCGAATCATGAATTGAATCATGAATCGATTAATGAATTGAATCATGAATCATGAATTGAATCATGAATCATGAATCATAAATCATGAATTGAATCATGAATCATATATAATGAATCATGAATTGAATCATGAATTGAATAATAAATCATGAATCATGAATTGAATCATGAATCATAAATTGAATCATGAATCATGAATCATGAATTGAATCATGAATTTAATCATGAATCATGAATCAAATCATGAATCATGAATTAAATTATGAATCATGAATCATGAATTGAATCATGAATCATGAATCATGAATTGAATCATGAATCAGGAATTGAATCATGAATCATGAATCAAGAATCATGAATCGAATCATGAATCATAAACTGAATCATGAATCATGAATTGAATCATGAATCATGAATCATGAATCATGAATTGAATCATGAATCAGGAATCAGGAATCGAATCATGAATCATGAATCATTAATTGAATCATGAATCATAAATCGAATCATGAATCATGAATTAAATCATAAATCATGAATCTTGAATCATGAATCATAAATTGAATCATGAATCATGAATTATGTATCATGAATTGAATCATGAATAATGAATTGAATCATGAATTATGAATTGAATCATGGATCATGAATCGAATCATGAATTGAATCATTAATTAAATCATGAATCATGAATTTAATCATGGATCATGAATCATGAATCGAATCATGAATCATGAATTGAATCATGAATCATGAATCATGAATTGAATAATGAATCATGAATCATGAATCATGAATCATGAATTGAATCATGAATCATGAATCATGAATCATGAATTGAATCATGAATCATAAATCGAATCATGAATCATGAATTGAATCATGAATCATGAATCATAAATCGAATCATGAATCATGAATTGAATCAGGATTCGAATCATGAATTGAATCATGAATCATGAATCTTGAATCATGAATCATGAATTAATTCATGAATCAGGATTCATGAATCGAATCATGAATCGTGAATCATTAATTGAATCATGAATCATGAATCATGAATCATGAATCATAAATCGAATCATGAATCATGAATTGAATCAGGATTCGATTCATGAATTGAATCATGAATCATGAATTGAATCATGAATCATGAATCTTGAATCATGAATCATGAATTGAATCATGAATCATGAATTATGAATCATGAATTGAATCATGAATAATGAATTGAATCATGAATCATGAATCGAATCATGAATCATGAATCAAAAATCATGAATTGAATCATGATTCATGAATAATGAATCATGAATTGAATCATGAATTGAATCATAAATCATGAATCATGAATTAAATCATGAATCATGAATCATAAATTGAATCATGAATCATGAATCATGAATTGAATCATGAATCATGAATCATGAATTGAATCATAAATTCAATCATGAATCATGAATCGAATCATGAATCATGAATTAAATTATGAATCATGAATCATGAATTGAATCATGAATCGAATCATGAATCATGAATTGAATCATGAATCAGGAATTGAATCATGAATCATGAATCATGAATCATGAATTGAATCATGAATCAGGAATCATGAATCGAATCATGAATCATGAATCATTAATTGAATCATGAATCATAAATCAAATAATGAATCTTGAATTGAATCAGGATTCGAATCATGAATTGAATCATGAATCATGAATCTTGAATCATGAATCATGAATTGAATCATGAATAATGAATTGAATCATGAATCATGAATTGAATCATGGATCATGAATCGAATCATGAATTGAATCATGAATTAAATCATGAATCATGAATCATGAATTGAATCATGGATCATTAATTGAATCATGAATCATGAATCATGAATTGGATCATAAATCATGAATCATGAATCTAATCATGAATCATGAATCATGAATTGAATCATGAATCATGAATTGAATCATAAATCATGAATCATGAATCATGAATCATGAATTGAATCATGAATCATGAATTATGAATCATGAATTGAATCATGAATCATGAATCATGAATCGAATCATGAATCATGAATTATGAATCATGAATTGAATCATGAATCATGAATCATGAACCAGGAATCATGAATTGAATCATGAATTGAATCATGAATTGAATCATGAATCATAAATCATGAATCAAATCATGAATCATGAATTATGAATCATGAATTGAATCATGAATCATGAATCATGAACCAGGAATCATGAATTAAATCATGAATTGAATCATGAATTGAATCATGAATCGATTAATGAATTGAATCATGAATCATGAATTGAATCATGAATCATGAATCATAAATCATGAATTGAATCATGAATCATGAATAATGAATCATGAATTGAATCATGAAGTGAATCATAAATCATGAATCATGAATTGATTCATGAATCATGAATCATAAATTGAATCATGAATCATGAATCATGAATTGAATCATGAATTTAATCATGAATCATGAATCGAATCATGAATCATGAATTAAATTATGAATCATGAATCATGAATCGAATCATGAATCGAATCATGAATCATGAATCATGAATTGAATCATGAATCACTAATTGAATCATGAATCATGAATCAAGAATCATGAATCGAATCATGAATCATAAATTGAATCATGAATCATGAATCATGAATTGAATCATGAATCAGGAATCATGAATCGAATCATGAATCATGAATCATTAATTGAATCATGAATCATGAATCATGAATCATGAATTGAATCATAAATCATGAATCATAAATCGAATCATGAATCATGAATTGAATCAGGATTCGAATCATGAATTGAATCATGAATCATGAATCTTGAATCATGAATCATGAATTGAATCATGAATCATGAATTATATATCATGAATTGAATCATGAATAATGAATTGAATCATGAATCATGAATTGAATCATGGATCATGAATCGAATCATGAATTGAATCATGAATTAAATCATGAATCATGAATTGAATCATGGGTCATAATTCATGAATCGAATCATGAATCATGAATTGAATCATGAATCATGAATTGAATCATGAATCATGAATCATGAATCATGAATCATGAATTGAATCATGAATCATTAATCATGAATCATGAATCGAATCATGAATCATGAATCATGAATCATGAATCGAATCATGAATCATGAATTGAATCATGAATCATGAATCATGAATCATGAATCATGAATTGAATCATGAATCATGAATCATGAATTGAATCATGAATCATGAATCATGAATTGAATCATGAATCATGAATTATGAATCATGAATTGAATCATAAATCATGAATCATGAATCAAATCATGAATCATGAATCATGAATTGAATCATGAATCATGAATCATGAATCATGAATCATGAATTATGAATCATGAATTGAATCATGAATCATGAATTGAATCATAAATCATGAATCATGAATCAAATCATGAATCATGAATCATGAATTGAATCATGAATCATGAATTGAATCATGAATCATGAATTGAATCATGAATCATGAATTATGAATCATGAATTGATTCATGAATCATGAATTATGAATCATGAATTGAATCATGAATCATGAATCATATCTTGAATCATGAATCGAATCATGAATCATGAATCGAATCATGAATTTAATCATGAATCATGAATCGAATCATGAATCATGAATCGAATCATGAATCTTGAATCATGAATTGAATCATGAATCATGAATCATGAATCATGAATTGAATCATGAATCATGAATCATGAATCGAATTATGAATCATGAATCAAGAATCATGAATTGAATCATGAATCATGAATTTAATCATGAACCATGAATTATGAATTGAATCATGAATCATGAATCATGAATCGAATCATGAATCATGAATCGAATCATGAATCATGAATCATGAATTAAATCATGAATCATGAATCATGAATCATGAATCATGAATCATGAAGTGAATCATGAATCATGAATCATGAATCGAATCATGAATCATGAATCAAAAATCATGAATCGAAACATGAATCATGAATTGAATCATGAATCATGAATTGAATCATGAAGCATAAATCATGAATCATGAATCATGAATCATGAATCATAAATCGAATCATGAATCATGATTCATGAATCATGAATCAGGATTCGAATCATGTATTGAATCATGAATCATGAATCTTGAATCATGAATCATGAATTGAATCATGAATCAGGAATTGAATCATGAATCATGAATCATGAATCATGAATCATGAATTGAATCATGAATCGAATTATGAATCATGAATTGAATCATGAATCATGAATCATAAATTGAATCATGAATCATGAATCATGAATTGAATCCTGAATTGAATCATGAATCATGAATTGAATAATGAATTAAATCATGAGTCATGAATAATAAATTGAATCATGAATCATGAATTGAATCATGGATTGAATCATGAATCATGAATCATGAATTGAATCATGAATCATGAATTGAATCATGAATCGTGAATCATGAAATAAAACATGAATCATGAATCATGCATTGAATCATGAATCATGAATCATGAATCAAATCATGAATCATGAATCAAGAATCATGAATCGAATCATGAATCATGAATCATGAATTGAATCATGAATCATGAATCATGAAATGAAACATGAATCATGAATTATGAATTGAATCATGAATCATGAATCAAATCATGAATCATGAATCATGAATTATGAATTGAATCATGAATCATGAATCATGAATTGAATCATGAATCATGAATCTTGAATCATGAATCAAATCATGAATCATGAATTATGAATCATGAATTGAATCATGAATCATGAATCATGAACCAGGAATCATGAATTAAATCATGAATTGAATCATGAATTGAATCATGAATCGATTAATGAATTGAATCATGAATCATGAATTGAATCATGAATCATGAATCATAAATCATGAATTGAATCATGAATCATGAATAATGAATCATGAATTGAATCATGAAGTGAATCATAAATCATGAATCATGAATTGATTCATGAATCATGAATCATAAATTGAATCATGAATCATGAATCATGAATTGAATCATGAATTTAATCATGAATCATGAATCGAATCATGAATCATGAATTAAATTATGAATCATGAATCATGAATCGAATCATGAATCGAATCATGAATCATGAATCATGAATTGAATCATGAATCAGGAATTGAATCATGAATCATGAATCAAGAATCATGAATCGAATCATGAATCATAAATTGAATCATGAATCATGAATCATGAATTGAATCATGAATCAGGAATCATGAATCGAATCATGAATCATGAATCATTAATTGAATCATGAATCATGAATCATGAATCATGAATTGAATCATAAATCATGAATCATAAATCGAATCATGAATCATGAATTGAATCAGGATTCGAATCATGAATTGAATCATGAATCATGAATCTTGAATCATGAATCATGAATTGAATCATGAATCATGAATTATATATCATGAATTGAATCATGAATAATGAATTGAATCATGAATCATGAATTGAATCATGGATCATGAATCGAATCATGAATTGAATCATAAATTAAATCATGAATCATGAATTGAATCATGGGTCATAATTCATGAATCGAATCATGAATCATGAATTGAATCATGAATCATGAATTGAATCATGAATCATGAATCATGAATCATGAATCATGAATTGAATCATGAATCATTAATCATGAATCATGAATCGAATCATGAATCATGAATCATGAATCATGAATCGAATCATGAATCATGAATTGAATCATGAATCATGAATCATGAATCATGAATCATGAATTGAATCATGAATCATGAATCATGAATTGAATCATGAATCATGAATCATGAATTGAATCATGAATCATGAATTATGAATCATGAATTGAATCATAAATCATGAATCATGAATCATGAATTGAATCATGAATCGAATCATGAATCATGAATTGAATCATAAATCATGAATCATGAATCAAATCATGAATCATGAATCATGAATTGAATCATGAATCATGAATCATGAATCATGAATCATGAATTATGAATCATGAATTGAATCATGAATCATGAATTGAATCATAAATCATGAATCATGAATCAAATCATGAATCATGAATCATGAATTGAATCATGAATCATGAATTGAATCATGAATCATGAATTGAATCATGAATCATGAATTATGAATCATGAATTGATTCATGAATCATGAATTATGAATCATGAATTGAATCATGAATCATGAATCATATCTTGAATCATGAATCGAATCATGAATCATGAATCGAATCATGAATTTAATCATGAATCATGAATCGAATCATGAATCATGAATCGAATCATGAATCTTGAATCATGAATTGAATCATGAATCATGAATCATGAATCATGAATTGAATCATGAATCATGAATCATGAATCGAATTATGAATCATGAATCAAGAATCATGAATTGAATCATGAATCATGAATTTAATCATGAACCATGAATTATGAATTGAATCATGAATCATGAATCATGAATCGAATCATGAATCATGAATCGAATCATGAATCATGAATCATGAATCATGAATTAAATCATGAATCATGAATCATGAATCATGAATCATGAATCATGAAGTGAATCATGAATCATGAATCATGAATCGAATCATGAATCATGAATCAAAAATCATGAATCGAATCATGAATCATGAATTGAATCATGAATCATGAATTGAATCATGAAGCATAAATCATGAATCATGAATCATGAATCATGAATCATGAATCATAAATCGAATCATGAATCATGATTCATGAATCATGAATCAGGATTCGAATCATGTATTGAATCATGAATCATGAATCTTGAATCATGAATCATGAATTGAATCATGAATCAGGAATTGAATCATGAATCATGAATCATGAATCATGAATCATGAATTGAATCATGAATCATGAATCATGAATTGAATCATGAATCGAATTATGAATCATGAATTGAATCATGAATCATGAATCATAAATTGAATCATGAATCATGAATCATGAATTGAATCCTGAATTGAATCATGAATCATGAATTGAATAATGAATTAAATCATGAGTCATGAATAATAAATTGAATCATGAATCATGAATTGAATCATGGATTGAATCATGAATCATGAATCATGAATTGAATCATGAATCATGAATTGAATCATGAATCATGAATCATGAAATAAAACATGAATCATGAATCATGCATTGAATCATGAATCATGAATCATGAATCAAATCATGAATCATGAATCAAGAATCATGAATCGAATCATGAATCATGAATTGAATCATGAATCATGAATCATGAAATGAAACATGAATCATGAATTATGAATTGAATCATGAATCATGAATCATGAATCAAATCATGAATCATGAATCATGAATTATGAATTGAATCATGAATCATGAATCATGAATCATGAATTGAATCATGAATCATGAATCTTGAATCATGAATCGAATCATGAATCATGAATTAAAATATAAATCATGAATCATGAATTATGAATTGAATCATGAATCATGAATCATGAATCATGAATCATGAATTGAATCATGAATCATGAATCTTGAATCATGAATTGAATCATGAATCATGAATCATGAATCGAATCATGAATCATTAATCAAAAATCATGAATCGAATCATGAATCATGAATTGAATCATGAATCATGAATTGAATCATGAATCATGAATCTTGAATCATGAATTGAATCATGAATCATGAATCATGAATCGAATCATGAATCATTAATCAAAAATCATGAATCGAATCATGAATCATGAATTGAATCATGAATCATGAATTAAATCATGATTCATGAATCATGAATCATGAATCATGAATTGAATCATGAATCATGAATCATAAATTGAATTATGAATCATGAATCATGAATCATGACATGAATCATGAATCATGAATCATAAATCAAATCATGAATCATAAATTGAATTAAGATTCGAATCATGAATTGAATCATAAATCATGAATCATGAATCGAATCATGAATCATGAATCACGAATTGAATCATGAATCATGAATCATGAATTGAATCATGAATCATGAATCATAAATTGAATCATGAATCATGAATCATGAATTGAATCATGAATAATGAATCGAATCATGAATTTAATCATGAATCATGAATCGAATCATGAATCATGAATCGAATCATGAATCTTGAATCATGAATTGAATCATGAATCATGAATTATGAATCATGAATTGAATCATGAATCATAAATTATGAATCGAATTATGAATCATGAATCAAGAATCATGAATTTAATCATGAATCATGAATCATGAATTATGAATTGAATCATGAATCATGAATCATGAATCATGAATCATGAATTGAATCATGAATCATGAATCATGAATCATGAATCATGAATCATGAATCATGAATTGAATCATGAATCATGAATCATGAATCATGTATCATGAAGTGAATCATGAATCATGAATCATGAATCGAATCATGAATCATGAATCAAAAATCATGAATCGAATCATGAATCTTGAATTGAATCATGAATCATGAATTGAATCATGAATCATGAATCATGAATCATTAATTATGAATCATAAATCGAATCATGAATCATGATTCATGAATCATGAAACAGGATTCGAATCATGTATTGAATCATGAATCATGAATCTTGAATCATGAATCATGAATTGAATCATGAATCATGAATTATGTATCATGAATTGAATCATGAATAATGAATTGAATCATGAATCATGAATTGAATCATGGATCATGAATCGAATCATGAATTGAATCATGAATTAAATCATGAATCATGAATCATGAATTGAATCATGGGTCATGAATCATGAATCGAATCATGAATCATGAATTGAATCATGAATCATGAATCATGAATTGAATCATGAATCATGAATCATGAATCATGAATTGAATCATGAATCATTAATCATGAATCATGAATCATTAATCATGAATCATGAATCATGAATCATGAATCGAATCATGAATCATGAATTGAATCATGAATCATGAATCATGAATCATGAATCATGAATTGAATCATGAATCATGAATCATGAATTGAATCATGAATCATGAATTATGAATCATGAATTGAATCATAAATCATGAATCATGAATCATGAATTGAATCATGAATCGAATCATGAATCATGAATTGAATCATAAATCATGAATCATGAATCAAATCATGAATCATGAATCATGAATTGAATCATGAATCATGAATCATGAATCATGAATCATGAATCATGAATTATGAATCATGAATCATGAATTTAATCATGAATCATGAATTATGAATTGAATCATGAATCATGAATCATGAATCATGAATCATGAATCATGAATTAAATCATAATCATGAATCATGAATCATGAAGTTAATCATGAATCATGAATCATGAATCGAATCATGAATCATGAATCAAAAATCATGAATCGATTCATGAATCATGAATTGAATCATGAATCATGAATTGAATCATGAAGCATAAATCATGAATCATGAATCATGAATCATAAATCGAATCATGAATCATGATTCATGAATCATGAATCAGGATTCGAATCATGTATTGAATCATGAATCATGAATCCTGAATCATGAATCATGAATTGAATCATAAATCATAAATTATGAATCATGAATTGAATCATGAATCAGGAATTGAATCATGAATCATGAATCATGAATCATGAATCATGAATTGAATCATGAATCGAATTATGAATCATGAATTGAATCATGAATCATGAATCATAAATTGAATCATGAATCATGAATCATGAATTGAATCCTGAATTGAATCATGAATCATGAATTGAATAATGAATTAAATCATGAGTCATGAATAATATATTGAATCATGAATCATGAATTGAATCATGGATTGAATCATGAATCATGAATCATGAATTGAACCATGAATCATGAATCATGAAATAAAACATGAATCATGAATCATGAATTGAATCATGAAGCATAAATCATGAATCATGAATCATGAATCATGAATCATGAATCATGAATCATAAATCGAATCATGAATCATGATTCATGAATCATGAATCAGGATTCGAATCATGTATTGAATCATGAATCATGAATCTTGAATCATGAATCATGAATTGAATCATAAATCATAAATTATGAATCATGAATTGAATCATGAATCAGGAATTGAATCATGAATCATGAATCATGAATCATGAATCATAAATTGAATCATGAATAGAATTATGAATCATGAATTGAATCATGAATCATGAATCATAAATTGAATCATGAATCATGAATCATGAATTGAATCCTGAATTGAATCATGAATCATGAATTGAATAATGAATTAAATCATGAGTCATGAATAATAAATTGAATCATGAATCATGAATTGAATCATGGATTGAATCATGAATCATGAATCATGAATTGAACCATGAATCATGAATCATGAAATAAAACATGAATCATGAATCATGAATTGAATCATGAAGCATAAATCATGAATCATGAATCATGAATCATGAATCATGAATCATGAATCATAAATCGAATCATGAATCATGATTCATGAATCATGAATCAGGATTCGAATCATGTATTGAATCATGAATCATGAATCTTGAATCATGAATCATGAATTGAATCATGAATCAGGAATTGAATCATGAATCATGAATCATGAATCATGAATTGAATCATGAATCGAATTATGAATCATGAATTGAATCATGAATCATGAATCATAAATTGAATCATGAATCATGAATCATGAATTGAATCCTGAATTGAATCATGAATCATGAATTGAATAATGAATTAAATCATGAGTCATGAATAATAAATTGAATCATGAATCATGAATTGAATCATGGATTGAATCATGAATCATGAATCATGAATTGAATCATGAATCATGAATTGAATCATGAATCATGAATCATGAAATAAAACATGAATCATGAATCATGCATTGAATCATGAATCATGAATCATGAATCAAATCATGAATCATGAATCAAGAATCATGAATCGAATCATGAATCATGAATCATGAATTGAATCATGAATCATGAATCATGAAATGAAACATGAATCATGAATTATGAATTGAATCATGAATCATGAATCATGAATCAAATCATGAATCATGAATCATGAATTATGAATTGAATCATGAATCATGAATCATGAATCATGAATTGAATCATGAATCATGAATCTTGAATCATGAATCGAATCATGAATCATGAATTAAAATATAAATCATGAATCATGAATTATGAATTGAATCATGAATCATGAATCATGAATCATGAATCATGAATTGAATCATGAATCATGAATCTTGAATCATGAATTGAATCATGAATCATGAATCATGAATCGAATCATGAATCATTAATCAAAAATCATGAATCGAATCATGAATCATGAATTGAATCATGAATCATGAATTAAATCATGATTCATGAATCATGAATCATGAATCATGAATTGAATCATGAATCATGAATCATAAATTGAATTATGAATCATGAATCATGAATCATGACATGAATCATGAATCATGAATCATAAATCAAATCATGAATCATAAATTGAATTAAGATTCGAATCATGAATTGAATCATAAATCATGAATCATGAATCGAATCATGAATCATGAATCACGAATTTAATCATGAATCATGAATCATGAATTGAATCATGAATCATGAATCATAAATTGAATCATGAATCATGAATCATGAATTGAATCATGAATAATGAATCGAATCATGAATTTAATCATGAATCATGAATCGAATCATGAATCATGAATCGAATCATGAATCTTGAATCATGAATTGAATCATGAATCATGAATTATGAATCATGAATTGAATCATGAATCATAAATTATGAATCGAATTATGAATCATGAATCAAGAATCATGAATTTAATCATGAATCATGAATCATGAATTATGAATTGAATCATGAATCATGAATCATGAATCATGAATCATGAATTGAATCATGAATCATGAATCATGAATCATGAATCATGAATCATGAATTGAATCATGAATCATGAATCATGAATCATGTATCATGAAGTGAATCATGAATCATGAATCATGAATCGAATCATGAATCATGAATCAAAAATCATGAATCGAATCATGAATCTTGAATTGAATCATGAATCATGAATTGAATCATGAATCATGAATCATGAATCATTAATTATGAATCATAAATCGAATCATGAATCATGATTCATGAATCATGAAACAGGATTCGAATCATGTATTGAATCATGAATCATGAATCTTGAATCATGAATCATGAATTGAATCATGAATCATGAATTATGTATCATGAATTGAATCATGAATAATGAATTGAATCATGAATCATGAATTGAATCATGGATCATGAATCGAATCATGAATTGAATCATGAATTAAATCATGAATCATGAATCATGAATTGAATCATGGGTCATGAATCATGAATCGAATCATGAATCATGAATTGAATCATGAATCATGAATCATGAATTGAATCATGAATCATGAATCATGAATCATGAATTGAATCATGAATCATTAATCATGAATCATGAATCATTAATCATGAATCATGAATCATGAATCATGAATCGAATCATGAATCATGAATTGAATCATGAATCATGAATCATGAATCATGAATCATGAATTGAATCATGAATCATGAATCATGAATTGAATCATGAATCATGAATTATGAATCATGAATTGAATCATAAATCATGAATCATGAATCATGAATTGAATCATGAATCGAATCATGAATCATGAATTGAATCATAAATCATGAATCATGAATCAAATCATGAATCATGAATCATGAATTGAATCATGAATCATGAATCATGAATCACGAATCATGAATTATGAATCATGAATCATGAATTTAATCATGAATCATGAATTATGAATTGAATCATGAATCATGAATCATGAATCATGAATCATGAATCATGAATTAAATCATAATCATGAATCATGAATCATGAAGTTAATCATGAATCATGAATCATGAATCGAATCATGAAA
>NW_027448627.1:0-23940 GCF_038048845.1 Mixophyes fleayi
AAATAAGATATCAAGTATTTGTGGGCTACATGAAAAAACAGTCAGTATTTAACTTATGTGCAAAACAGAATACTAATTTGCACCCCTTGCATTGTAACATGGTTTTGTCCAGGAGACTGAAATAAGAAGTTTCTCAAGTTAGGATTCGTAATGAATCAGGCCCATTGTGTGTAGAAGTAAATGGATTCAATAGGTGTTTCACAGTAATGAAAAACTTGTATAATGAGTGACACATGTTAGACTTGAATAAAGTGCATACTCTCTCTTCTAAATACAGTGCAATGTTTTATTCTATTCTGTAACCAGAGCTGTTTTTTTGTTTAGTGATTGTTTGGTATTGTGTTTGTGCTTTATTGCTTTAGACAGTAAGGAGTCAAGTTATGCTGCCAGTGGGATAGTCATCAATATGTATCTCTGCAAATTACAGAGGAGCTCCAGCTTTGACTCCTCTTCTCAACAAAGTATTTTCTGACTTCACCTGAGCAGCCTAGCACTGCCAGCAAATGGAGAATGCGCTATGTATGTAGTGTTTCCTGTGAAGGGATCCCATTGAAAAAGAAAAGTAACAACATCCTGAGATGCAGTTACTTTGCTGCAAAAAAGCTTGACTTAATTGATGTAAACTGATGTCCCCATAGAGGTCTATGGGGACAGCAGTAATTAAGGTAATTGGGTTAGTGCTAGAGAAATCTTATGTATTATTTTGGATGGTAACCCTTTGTTAAATAATAAAAAGAGATGAAAGAGTTTAAATATAATCCAAAATGCTTTATGCTTGATAGCCAGTGGTAGCTCTCTGTGTTTAATGACATGGCAACAACAACACAAATGTTCTTATACAGAGCTGGCTGTAATGCACAAAAGGGAGCTAGAAAGGGAAAATGATAAATGTTGCAGGTAAACCTAACACAAAGGAATAGTTATCTAAAGGAAGGTAACCACTTTATCCTGAAGCTTATCAGTAAATAGCAGGTTAATACATTCCTTGCTTATTTTATAACTGTTTAACAAAATACTTTGTAGGTTATAACAATATTAGAAGTGAGACTCCAAGCCTGGTACTTTTAAACTACTTAAATGATGTAAAGGGTTTGCACCACACTAAGGGGGACTTAATTTCCCCCCAGATTGATGCAGTATTGATCCCACTACCGTTATTACTGTAAAGAGCTGTGAGCAAAAAGTTGGTGTTGAAATTACCGTATTAATGGTATTTAAGCGCACTTTTACCGTAATAACTGTAATAGTATGCTGGCCGCATTACTCTTTACAGTAATGCGGCCAATTGAATTGCCCCCTAATTCTTAAATGTAAAAGCAAAGAACTGTAATATGAAATTAGTGTTGTACAATATGTGTAGTAAATGTTCTGTAGTAGAGCCTGCTACAAAACTCTTAATAAAATGTGTGGGATGTTTATTTTTAATGAATATTGCTATTTGGAAGAGGGTTGTCAATCGCAACCATCGTCTTAGTTATCAGATGGGATAACCGTATTGTGTACTCATGCAAGTGGATACAAGAGTTGATGGAGAACACAGTACTCAGAATAGCCACTTAGTACTTCAGGAGCTGTGACTCTTGTCTGCCAGCTCTGCAGTGCACATGTGACAATAAGTGTCACCATTAGTAAAAGATAGACTTTACTTTAATTTTGCAGGTGGTCAAACACCATAATATGAAGTCTATGAAAAAGTGAGTAACCCACAGTTGTTAAGACACTGATGTGCTTAAATTATAGATGCAGTTTTAAAATTCTTGTGGCGTGTACACTCGGACTGAAAGATCGTGGTATAGGTTATTACTGGGGATTAGTTAATTACTTATTCACAGTTAGCCCTGTGTTTCTGTTGCAGTTCTCTGAGAAAGACTTCTGTTATGCTATAATGTTAAATGTCACAAATTTTATCAAATGTGCATTGGCTAGGCTAAATACAAATGTCCCTTTTGTTGCAGTCTGAGATGTTGGGCAGTATTGACAAGTTGTTCCAAGAAGTCTATCTGTTTCCCTTACATGCTCCCTTATCAGTCTTTACTCCACCTCCTCCCCAGACCTTTACTCTGCACTTTCTACTGTTTAAATGTTGGCATGCACTGCTCTGTCTTGTTTATAAGTAAACCTTGCTTAGTGTTTTAAATTCCAACTTGCACACAACACTCACGTACTTAAGCCTTGTCTTTTGTGCTGTCATTGAACCATTCCAGTCCTACAATGTTGTAAGTCCTGTTTTCACATCTCAGAAACAATAGCTGGTAAAAATGATTTAAAATACAGAACAAACTAGTATTTACGTAGTTATATTTTATTATTGCATAAAAAACAAACAACCCCAGAAAGACATAAATCAGTTGGAACATGTAGAATGGAGTGCTTCCAAGCTTTCTTCACATCTTATTTAATAAATTATCATTAATCACGTAAATACGATAGTGCACCAGCCCACCACAGCCTAATGAATTAAATGCACTATAAACTAAGCAAACCTCATAGGTGCCTGGAGAGATCTTGCACACTATTAAATTTACCCAGGCTGCCCCTTAATAGGTAGTTAAGCCTAAGAACCAAAGTGTTTACAAACTGTTTCCACATCATGTTGGAAACTGCAATGAGTTTCCATTATATAGCAATTATTTTCTTAGCATAAAAAATTGCTGAAGTACTAATAATGTAATGCAGCAATGTGATATCAGGCAGCCTAGTATATCTACTCATGAAAATAAACATAAATAATATAAATGGTAAATGTCCATACCTTGTGTATGAAGGTGCCATCCTCCACATGTCGTCTAGACTGGATGAGCATATAATGTAATACTAGGACATTGCTCGAGGATCACCTCTCACCCCTTTATTAGCGAGAGTCCCAACATCCACATCTCATCTTTCCCTACAAAGGGATATAAATTTAAAGTGCATAAAATTCAACTAGCTAGACAGTCCCTCATTAAAGGGGTGAGCACACACCTACTCCTCCAGCGAGGATCTAGCTACATTGAAACTAGGGTCAGGAAACTGACCACTATGGGCATATGAGCTGTTGGTTGAGCATTAGGAACTTTATTCTGTTTTTTTTTTTTGTTTTTTTGTTTTTTTGTTTTTTTTTAAGCTGAGCAAAGGAAAATACCTTTGCAAAAAGAAAAAACCTCTGAATCCAGTACATCATCCTTACAACCATCTGATCCCATTATATTTCCATGTTGCTTTATCTGACTAAACAGATAAGCTCACTCAGTTTGGGTTGGCTCATGGTGGTTTTGCAGGTGACGAGTTTGAGCCCTATTACGGCAAAAAAAAATCAGACATAGTAAAGGTCAACATAGGAACTCTCTGAAAACCAAGTAGTGAGGGACAGATGGGAGCCAGCGACTGCCACCTGCATTATGTATGGATCATCTGGCTGATGGCACAACCATTAATTGGCATATATACCAACTCGCTGGACAAAAATAGAGCCCAAAGTTCAGTAAGGTGAAGCCACCACCTGTAAGGACAGCTTGTAAAATGCATCTCAAGAAGTACGTTATGCCCTCCAGCCCAAGCTAGGTTGCCAGCAAGATCAGCTTTTCAATGGAGTATACATTTAGATATCACGTCCAGAGAGTGGTGGAACGTATGTAAATACTTTGGCAGAAAGATCATTTTGAACAAGATGATATGACTTTGACCTGACAGGGTAGGGTGCTCCAATTTATGGGTAGTTTGGAAAACATTAAGGGCTAGATTTACTAAACTGCGGGTTTGGAAAAGTGGAGATGTTGCGTATAGCAACCAATTAATTTCTAGCTTTTATTTATTTAGTGCATTCTACAATATGACAGCTAGAATCTGATTGGTTGCTATAGGCAACATCACCTTTCCAAACCCGCAGATTAGTAAATATACCCCCAAAGTGTCCCTCAAGACCACTATAAAGAGCAATTTAAAGCTGTCATCCTACTGTAACAGAATTGCTGAGACATGTCTCGGGGCCCATTCAGTTGGGAAATAACACCCTTTGATTAATTCATATACAGACTGTAATATTTGTATAACAGAGGAGAAAGGGTTTGGACTTTCCATATATAGTGGTGTTACTAAACAATTGAAATTTAGAGCCAGTTGCCCTAATCTATTGGCAATGGCTCAACAGCTATGAAAAGAGGGCTTGGGAAAGTAGACAGCCCCCTGTAGGGAGAATGCATAGAGCTGAGTATTAATGGTGGCACCGTGTAGGGGTGGAAAGGTTGCACATTGCAATAGAGCTTGGAGAACACCTGGATGATGGATGTATTGAGATGGAAATATTGTGATGTAAAACCACATATCTTTAAATAGGGAATCTGCTTTAGAGTGATAGTTTGCTGCAAACAGACAGAATAATTCCTCACTCTTTCACAAGAACCGACAGGTACAGTAGTGATAACTGGACAGGCAAAAATAGTCACAGGTGGGTTAATAATGGCAAAGGAAACTTATGTTACAAGGTCCTTTTTTTTTTTTTAATATAATCTCAATAGTCTCTCTGCACCTAAATGACAAATCGTGACGTGTAAAACAATCTTTAATATGACATCCGAAAATGTGATCACTGCTCTCCTCCTCAGCCATTTCTACTAGTCCATTATCACAGTACTTTTAGTGGCCCTAATTTGTTTGCAAATTTAATCCCCTCAAATTTACGGTATTTGTTTGAATTCCTCACTTGCCAGAATCTACTTAATCATACCTTTACTGCCTGATCATCTTCCAAATACTTTTTTTTTTTTTATTATAGGCGTTGTCTACCTTATGATTCTTGCATTTCCTGTACAATACCATCTCTATTCTTCATTTTGTTATTTGGTGCTGTGCAGAAGTTTCTAACAGGCAGTTGTTCCCTATGGAGAAATTTATGCCTGTCAGTATCCATATCTTTAGAGGGCAGGTGCAAATACTGTTGCTGTATTCTATGAAGTCCAATAGATAATGTATTTTTCACTAAAAAAACAAATGTTAAAACATTTTTCTTGTGCTTATGGCCTGGTTGTCTGTATGTGGGTGTACATGTTGCTGATATAAATCTGGAGTTTATACTACAGATGCAGAGCTAGAAGCATCTTTACATGCCCGTGACTCAGCATATGCATGTAAATATGCTATTTTTACAGTTGGCTTTTTCTGAGCGTATATTACACCCAACCTGCGTCCCATCGCCACATCGGGCCCTATGTGCCTCATTTAGAATTGGGAGTAAATCTAACTAGAAGGTGCAGTTTTGCACCTTGGTAAAACCATATTGTACTCCAGGGGATGCACACTTAAAATTTGAGGACAGATCTTGAGTTGGGAGGAATGTGCATCATGGCTCAACTCTAAATTGCAGTGAAACAATAAATGTGTCCCAATGTTTGCATTGCATGCTGTATGCAGTATTTCCTGCATGCAAAAAAGGCATTACAACATGGTTTCTCTAGATTTCCTTCTAAAATGAGGCCCTACAACTGATATTTCATATATACAGTGGTCATGCATTACAGGAATACAATGTAATGCAGATTTATAGTAGTAGAAATCAACAGGGTTATTCAATGAAAGGAATGCTATCTGTTGTAACACTTAAAAATATGTGTGTATGTATATATATATATATATATATATATATATATATATATATATATATATATATATATATATATATATATATATATATATATATATATATATATATATATATATATATATGTGTGTGTGTTAACCTGTGCATGATACTCATGCATTCTAGTCAAATCAAGCTACTTGAGGTGTTAAAAATGTTCTTGTCATGCATTTGGGCCATAGCCCAGGCCTCAACCACCAACCACTCCCCACTGTCACTTCTCCTTCAAGATAGATATATATATATATATATATATATATATATATATAAAAAAAAATTTAAATCTTTATAAACACTTTTAACAATTAACAAATTAAAAACATCTTGGTATACCAAATTTCAGCCCTTTCTGATTTTTTTTTTTTCCACACACTAAGAATTTAGTAGGTCAATGTATAACTCCGCCCAGCAGGTGGCGCTGCAGCTTGGTTTTATTTTTTCCACACAGACAGACTAACACATGCCACTAGGCATTTATATTATGTATATGTGTATGTATACATACATACATACACATGTATGTATGTATGTATCTCGTCTGCTGCTGAATAAGTACAGTTTAACCTAATGGGCAACAGTTAGTAAAGAGAAAATGCACCTATATGCTAGAAGCATCTCAGGAGCTGTATAGTGAAGGGGTTATTGGGCAGGATAAGCTTACAGTCAGTTAGGTCTCACATCGCAGATTACAATGTTTCTTTTTTTTTTTTATTTGCACAGAATTGTATAAGTACTGTATGTTATTGTATAGTGATAAGCAACCTGATACACTTCAAGTGCAACAGGTGTTGCCTTCTTGTCTTCAAAAGGGCTGCACATTGCCAATGATCTCAGTAATAAGTTAAATTAATGCATGCAAAGAAAGAGACATCACTCTTTAATAACATATCAAGTAAAACAAATAAGTGTTACGAAGCTATAACAAACACATCTGACAATTCACTGTGATGGAGCATAAGGCTGAGAAAACGATCAATGGCATGAGGAAGGGATATAAGCTTACAAGGCTGCCTATTGTATCATTTGTTTAATCTCTATTATAAATGCAGTTCTATAGAAAAATACATTTCTCTGGGCAGAATAATAATATGTACTAATTCAGAATACTAATCCCAAGAAAGCGCTGCAATGTTTTACGATCATGGCATGGTTTTTTTTTTTTTTTATGTCTGCAAATTATATATTTTGTTTTTCAGATTCATTCACATTCATAAATGTGTAAATAACTTTTTATGTGCAAATAATTTAGTAATGTTAACTGTATAGTCGCTCCAATATATGTTAATAACTGCAAATATTTGAAGAAAGCATGGGTTGTACATATTCTCTTTAAGTGTGTGTTTTAAAATGAAGTGAAACCTTTCCCTTACAGGTTCTCAAACAATATTTGCAGCTCTGCTTTGTCCATGATATAGTATCGTACAGTATACTATGGTATATAGTTTTGGATTGAACCACTCCTTGCCATCCCATTGAACACTGAGGGTTTCACTGGAATAATATGGTTGGTCCAAACATTCTCTTGAGCAATGTTCAGCAAGGCTGCTGTCAAAGCAACCGTGTGGTAGCTGTAACTCGATAACTACAATAACCAGATAGGTTGTGTGTTCTGGAATAAACTATGGTTAAGGTATTACTAATTTACATTTGTCAAGCTAGGTACAGGCATCCAAGCAAAGTTGTGTTATGAGTGCGGAGATGGGAAGGTAACATGACACCAGTCACTGGAGCTCTACAGGCACACTTATGAGTACCGCACGTGTAGTAAATCATGCATTAGAGCGGATCGGTTGTACATACTTAGGCAATCATTTTAATACAGGAAATGATCTGATGACTTAATGAAATATTGTTCTATGTAAATGACAAGTTAGGCCTTAAAGGAACTAAGCCATGTTTCCTGGACAACATTGTTTAAATTTTTTTTTTCCTTATCTCATAACTGCTTTCTGAATCTTACCAGGTTGATAGATATACAATCCTTTTTGTAACCGTAAACAAATTTTTCTTTTTTCTTTTTGTACTTTTAACTGTTTGCATCTTGCGTTAGAAAAAATATCTGACGTGGAACTTTTTATGTTGTCTTTCACTTTAAAGCTCTGTTGGAAGATCACTTGTGTTGTCACCTGATGTTTTGTTTCCAGGCATGTATTGTTTGTGTAGTGTTCATTGTAAAGCCTCTAACCATTTATTTATTTTTTTATTTTTCCACCAGCGAGTGAGGATGTTCAGGAAACATTTGCCAAAGCCAGAAATGGAAAGTACAGGTTATTGAAGCTGGATATTGAAGATGGTTTGTAATAATACATTATTTCTATAATTATCATTTTGTCAAGCATGTAGTATAAAAGTATGTAAACCATATATTAGGACAAGTTAACCCATGCATGATACTCATGCATTCTAGTCAAATCAAGCTACTTAAGGTGTTAAAAAGGTTCTTGTCATGCATTTGGGCCATAGCCCAGGCCTCCTCAGGGGAAGAGCGTTACTTCCCGACGTAAGCGCCCTTTTTTAACGTGGTTTTGTCCACATGTCACCACCTCATCATTCTTCTCCATCACCTCATCCTTCATTTTCATCGCCACATCTATCCAGATGTCTATCCAGACACAGGGATCTCTCTCAGCGGTCCTGAGTATCACACTCCTCTCACTCTGTCACCCCCGGCAACCACCAACCACTCCCCACTGTCACCCCCAGCAACCACCAACCACTGCCAACTGTCACTTCTCCTTCAAGAAATATATATATATATATATTTTTTTTTTTTTAAATTTCATAAACACTTTTAACAATTAACAAATTAAAAACATCTTAGTATACCAAATTTTAGCCCTTTCTGAATTTTTTTTTACACACACACTAAGAATTAAGTAGGTCAGTGTATAACTTCGCCCAGCAGGTGGCGCTGCAGCTTGGTTTTATTTTTTCCACACGGACAGACTAACACACGCCACTAGACATTTATATATTAGATAAGCACTGTTATGAGGCGGTTATTGTAATAAACCTTTTTTATATACACCCTTAATAGAACCATGACTTGCTCTTTATTTTATTCTTAGAAGTGTTTAGCTTTGTCTATAGTGCCTTGCAGAATATTTTGTCATATGTTTATATTATATAACTATAACATCAATAATCTTATGTAATGATCAGATGTTAAACACATATTTGTTGGTTGGAACGTTGAAAACCTGCTTTGACAGTCACTAATGCTTTATTTAGTATTTAACCTGCAGATAAAAATAGAAAGTTGATAACATTTTAGCATGTTTTGTAATATTGTAAATTTTGCATTTTACTTATCCGTATATCTTCCTGTGAATTTTACTGTTCACAGAACAACTGACAGTAAGCGTCCGTGTGAAGCCAGTAAACACGTGGGATATCGACTTTGACTCTTTTATTTTGCCACTACTAGAAGATAAGCAGCCATGTTATATTTTGTATCGGTTGGATTCTAAGAATGCACAGGGCTATGAGTGGATTTTCCTTTCCTGGTCTCCAGACTACTCTCATGTAAGTGCATGGAGAAAAAAGGCAAAAGAAATTTAATTTAAGATCTAAACATTGTACACCCCCCCCCCCCATTCCTTATCCGTGTTCTCCCCAGAATTTTTTATTTTTTTCCAGCCAGGTGGCATTAAGAAGTAGCCGGGTGGGGGCAGTTGTAATACTTCGCAATAATATTGGAGGCTATTGCCCACAGCTGCCAGGACTGGTCAGTCAGTGTCTAACGCACACTGCTTGTTGTAGTACTCACATAGTACCTGTTCTAATAGGAGAAATAATGGCTTATTCTATATTAATTGGACTCCAAAAGCCAGGTGGAAAATAAAAACAGCCGGGTGGAGCACCCGGGAAACATGTGCTGGAGAAAACACTGCTTATTTAGTTTTGAAAACTATATATAGAATTGCAAAAAAAATTCCCGCCATGCTTTGTGCATCATATAGTAGTTTAATCTGATGAAACGTGTTTCCACACTGGAAACTGTGTGGGCTAGTGGGGTTCATCTGTGTCCATTTTTATAGGAATTGTATTACATGACATAGCAATGTGACAATGTGCTTTGACATGTAAACGTAGAGCAAGATTTGGTGTTTGAAAATAAACCTAAAAATATTTACGTGTTTGTTTTAAACACTTAGGTACGACAAAAGATGTTGTATGCTGCAACAAGGGCAACTGTAAAAAAGGAATTTGGAGGAGGGCACATCAAAGAGGAACTGTTTGGAACAGCTAAGGTAAGTGTGGCTGTGAACTACATTTAAAAATAAATTTGCATCACAATCCTCCTGCATCAGTATTACAGGATCCTCCCAGCACTACTCTGTGCTGCTGGGATCCTGCTGTTACCACTGTCTAAACATCTGTAGAATACGAGGGTTGTCCATTCAAGTCATACATTAAGCAGCAAGACATGTATGTGTGTGTGTGTATATATGTATATATATATATATATATATATATATATGTATATATATATATATATATATATATATATATATATATATATATATATATATATATATATATATATATATTTTTTTTGTATAATGTATCTTTATTAAATGTTTGTGTGCAGGAAGATCTGTCATTGAGTGGATACAATAAATACTTGGTCTGCCGGTCAGCTCCTGCCCCACTTACTGCATCAGAAGAGGAACTGAGGCAAATAAAGCTTAAAGAGGTAAGAACTATTTTGTAGCATTGTTGGGGTTACTTCATATTTTGAGGATAGTTTGGTTAGTATTGGATTCTGTTTTAAAGACAAACTTTGTGGTGCCTCAAATATATATTTTTATTTTATTTTTTCTAAACTGTCCACATTCTTGAATCATGATTCCTGGTGTTTTCAGTCTCCCGAATTCAGTCTAGAAAGACTAGTGCGATCGGGGTAGGTCAGAAAATAGCTTCTTTTTAGACCAAAAGAGTTTATGCAGAAATAATAAAAATAGATTTGAAACAAAATGTAACCAACAACTTCTAGTTTCCAAGAATGGGGAGAGAACCAAATAAAGTGGGTTATCTGCAGGTGGAAAACACTCCATACACAGAATTAATGGTGTGTCTATATATCTAGTAGCACGGTGGCGTAGTGGTTAGCACTTCTGCCTTCCAGCACTGAGGTCATGAGTTCAATTCCTGACCATGGCCTTATCTGTGAGGAGTTTGTATGTTCTCCCCATGTTTGCGTGGGTTTCCTCCAGGTGCTTCGGTTTCCTCCCACACACCAAAAACATACTGGTAGGTAAATTGGCTGCTAACAAATTGACCATAATCTGTGTGTGTGTGTGTTAGGGAATTTAGACTGTAAGTCCCAATGGGGCAGGGACTGATGTGAGTACGTTCTCTGTACAGCGCTGCGGAATTAGTGGCGCTATATAAATAAATGGTGCTGCTGATATGTGTATATAATTAATATGATGGATATTTATAACATTTTTCATTCATGAGGTGGAACCTCTGGTTTACATAAATGTCATTTAATGTAGCCATAACTCTTATTTGTACTGTTTTCAGACTCAAACAGATATTGGAGTAGACACTAAACACCAAACTCTTCAAGGCATTGCATTCCCAATAGTGAGCGATGCATTCCAGGCACTGGAACAGTTGAAAAACAAGAGGCTAAATTATGTTCAGTTGGTAAGTTGCTGAAGGTTTCATGTGAATACCTAATATGCAGCAAATCATTGTTGGTGAAACTGCTTTTACACACACTTATCTTGTGCAAACTTCTTTTTGTGTTTAGATTTTTTTCAGCATTTAGCACACTGCAAATTGCTTATCACATGATTAAAGTGTGTTTTATAGCACATATTCCTTTACTGCCATTCCAACATTTACTGGCATGTTACAAGCATTAACCTTTCAATAAAATATTTTCTTAACAATACTACTGACCCAGGTATCTAAACTTAGCCGGAGAGATGTGTCCTACTGTTGCTATTGCTTGAATTTGGAAGATTTACGATTGATGTTGACTAATAGACGTATTTTAGAAGTTGGTTAGAACATACATCCCCTATTGTCTCCTTATTCCCAGCAAGCCATGTTTTGAGTGTTTTTGTTAATCATTCAGAAGTAAAACTATTAATCAATGTTATCACACAGAGGAATCCAGTTGGCACTACACAAGTAGGGAAAAGTTCAGAAGCTCTGGAACAGGCATGTGGATTACACGGCTGATGGTTAGGGGTTATATTTACACACAATACTGCTTCTTATGTGAATGGATATTTGAAATCTGACAAGGTAACAAGGAAACTGCTTCAAATATGGACTTCTGTATTGTGCAGAAATGTATATGAAATAAGCTTTGGTGAGAATAAATAGCTGATGATGAGAATAATAGCTGCTTGATGTATTCAGAGCTGAATACAGCCTTTATTTACTTGTTAATCCTTGGCCAACAAACTGAGATCTAAACAAGCAAAGAGATTAAAACCGAGATTGAATGGTATGAGCTATGCTCAGTGATATCACATTCGGGTTCTATAGGAATAAGTGTGTTAAAAGGGGCTACATAACTCACTGGAGTTTGTAAAGATGTTTGAGCTGTTGATCTTTTCCGTGTATAACAGCTCTTGAACTATCCTGAAATTGCAGGGTGAGAAATAGACTATTTTTCAAATTTCCCATACAAATTCATATGTAACATTTATTTCCCACCCACAATCATTAAGGAGGAACTATAATGATTTATCACTATATTATTATTGCAAAATTTACTAACATCATGTTCCATCCATGGGTCAGCCCCAAATGGTGGCAAACCATGCATGTCCATCTTACCAGCGTTTCACTGTGACCCATAGTTTCTACTCTGAGCAGCAGAATGTGTATAGGTCTTACTATCAATGTTCCCAATGCTTGAAATATTTTCAGAACATTTTGTGCTATGCATGTTTAATGAGCCTAAAAAGTACTGTCCAGAGAAATGTAGTGACAAGACATGGACAGAGGGAACCTTAACACAGCATGCTGCAGAAACAAGTTGCCGGTATGAACTTTATTTCGTATTGAGCATTAGACACTTCAATCTTCCACACAAGCTTGTCATTTACCTCACATCACTACTTCAGGGAACCCGGTTACTTCCACAGAATATTATCGTAGATTTTTAAGGTGCCACAGTGCTCCGCAGCGCTGTATAGTAGGGAAAACGGTGCCTAAATGAAACAAGGACATACAAGGCAGACAAAATAAACGCAGACATGAAAACAAAAGGTATGATGGACCCTGCTTATTAGAGAGCTTACATTCTAAGTGGAAGAGGGCACAGCTGAAACAGAAGCAAATGTGGTTCAGAGTGGAGATTGGGACAGTTGTGCAGGTGCATTAGTGTGAATAGTGCTATTGGGGATAAGAGCATTTAAAGATTTGAAGGCTGTGGGAAAGTCTTGAGCATGGTAGGGAATTCTGTAAGTGGGGAGCAGCACAGGAGAACACTTGTAGGAGAGAGTGAGAGGTGGTTACCAGAGATGAGACAAGGCGAAGGTCAGAGGTAGATCTAAGAGGGCGGGAAGGAGAGTATTTTGATATGAGATTTGAGATTTATGCAGGGGTAGTGTTGTTGAGGACTTTGTAGGTAAGGAATGAGTAAATTGAATTTGATTCTGGAGAACACAGGGAACTAGTGTAGGGATTTGCAAAGTGGTGCAGCAGATGTGGAGCGGTGAGACAGGAAGATCAGCCTTGCAGCAGCATTTAGCTTGTATTGAAATGTGGATATAAAGGTGTCAGGAATGCCAGATAGCAGGAGGTTGCAATGGTCAAGACAGGAGATGAGCGAATGGATAAGAGTTATGGTAACATGTTGAGTAAAAAAAAGGCGTATTCTGGCAATGTTTTTAAGGTGGAGTTGACAGGACTGGGAGAGAGTCTGGATGTGAGGAATAAAGCAGAGGGTGGAGTAAAGTATGACACCAAGGCAGCAGGCTTGGGAGTCTGAGGAAATTGTGGGAAATTGACAGTGAGGGAGATTTGAGGGCAGGTGGTGACCGACAGGATGAAAGATTATAAGCTTTGTTTTGGATATGTCCAGCTTTAGGTAGCATTGGGACATTCATGTGGAGATAGCAGAAAGACAGTTGTTTAGACGAGAACAGTACAGAAGGAGAGAGATCAGGGGAAGAGAGATAGATTTGGGTGTCATCAGTGTAGAGGTGATATTGAGGCTGGCCTGTGTGAATTGGTGCCCCAAGAAAAGAGGTGTACAATGGAAAAAAGTAAAGTGCCAAGAACAGAGGCTTGTGGGAGCACCACAAATAGTTGGCGTGGAGGAGACTGTGCCAGAGGTAGAAACCCTAAAGGAGCGGTTCGATAGGTATGAAGTGAACCTTGAAATAACTGTCACGAAGGCCAATGAAGTGAAGAGGGTGATCAACAGTGTCAAAAGTAGCAGAGAGGTCCAGAAGAATGAGTATGGAGAAATGACCCTTACACTTTGCAATAAGTAGATCATTAATCACTTTTGTTAGAGCAGTTTCAGTGGAATGTTGGGGGTGGAAGCCTGATTACAGAGTTAAGAATGGAATGAGAGAATAGAAAGTGAGACAGGCGTTTCGTACACTAATTGCTCAAGTCGTTTTAGAGGCAAAGGGGAATAGATATATTTAATTATATAATATAAAAAATTGTGGCTTTCTGCTTTCCTCCATTTCCCTCCCCACATTTTGACACTCCCTGTCGCATGCAGCTTTCTTCTCGGTCATTGGAACTGGACAGGTCACTTGATGATTAGCACAATCCTTTCTCTCTGATCGGTGCTGCTGGGAGAGTTCTGATCAAGCCACCAACAAACTATTTGCACCCATTTCCACTCTTGCTTGTTTGGGAGTACCCAGTTTTGAAGATTAACAAAAAAATACTTGTACAGGTGGTAGAACACAACATACCATATATGTTTACGCATGTACTGGAGGTCCATCATACATCTGAGTTAATGCTTTTGTGTATATAATTCTCATAGGGATCAAACTGTGGACAATGAGCATATAAAAGTGTCCAAGGGCTAGATTTAATAAGCTGCGGGTTTGAAAAAGTGGGGATGTTGCCTATAGCAACCAATCAGATTCTAGCTTTCATTTATTTAGTGCCTTCTACAAAATGACAGCTAGAATCTGATTGGTTGCTATAGCAAACATCCCCACTTTTTCAAACCCGCAGCTTAGTAAATCTAGCCCCAAGTGTTTGTAGACTAACCCTAATGCAGTATTCTTGATTTTCACATTTCTTTTCTAGCAGTGAAAGCATTTTTATTTTACAGACCTTGTATAATGAAATACAAAATGTCATCTTGCTCATTTCTTTGTCTACATGTTCTGTTGATGCAAATGTATAGGCATTGAATGCTTTCAAAATAAACTACTTTGAATATGTCTGTCGGCATACTGCAAATTTAACCACTGTATCCAAATTAACTTTTAGGTAATGCATAACGTCTTTTAACGTCTTATCATCTTTGTTACCCCTTATGTTTATGATCTACAGAAAATTGATATACAAAACGAAACCATTGTTTTGGCCAACACTGCATACACTGAAGTGAAGGACTTGCCAGAAAGGATTCCAAAGGATGCTGCACGCTACCACTTTTTCCTGTACAAACATTCCCATGAAGGAGATTATTTGGATTCTATAGGTAAAGTCTTATATTTTATTACACATTATTGCAAATGCAATTACTTACCTGTTAATAAATGAATGTGTTGGCCTCTATAACAAGTATTAAGTCATGAAGGTCTTTTCTTTTAGACTGCAGCACAATTTGGCACCTGCACCAGAGTGCTGCTCATACCACATTCTCCTGGGTGTGCAACATACAAGTGTATGTTATGTGGATGGTTGGGGCTAATGTGGCACAATTCGACTTATTTACGAAGTTTTACAAGCGATAGGACATTCACAATGAATTGATTTGTAGTTGTTCAAAACTGTTTGTTTTTTTTAACAGAAGTTTCAATATTGTCTCATGCTATTACATTTTTCGTTTTTTCTATTGAGCGTGTTGTACATGTTTTTTATTTTATTTTTGCAGTGTTTATTTATTCCATGCCTGGGTATACCTGCAGTATACGAGAGCGCATGCTATATTCCAGCTGTAAGAACCCTTTGTTAGATGTTATTGAAAGACAACTAATGATGGAGATTGCCAAAAAGGTAACATTTTTTTTTTTTATTTATATATATATATATATATATATATATATATATATATATATATATATATATATATATATATATATATATATATATATATATATATATATATATATATATAGTATATTTTTTTTTTTTTTTTTTTTTTTTTTTTATATAATCTCATTCAGTGTAATTGCCTCCAGAGAAATAGTTTGAGGCAATCTCTGATTCCAGAGGGCAGGTGTTATTTTTGCCAAACCAAACAGAACGTCCAGGGATTATCCTTAAGACTCCCATATTCAGAGCTTGGCATAATCTGATCTGATGGTAAATGTGTGTATTTTTTCACAGCTTATATGGAATGTTGTGACTAAAGTATGCAATATCCTAATTTAAATTTGCACAGATTGAAATAGACAGTGGTGATGAACTGACTTCAGAATTCCTCTATGATGAAGTGCACCCGAAGCAACATGCGCACAAACAAGCTTTTCTTCGGCCCAAGGGTCCAGCTGGAAAAAGAGGCATCAGGAGGCTGATCAGAGGTCCTGCAGAAGCTGAACTGGCCAATGACTAGTGCAGCAGAAAGTAATCATTCCCGTGTTCTGGTATGCAGAATAGTCACTCCTAATTCCCCTCCACTCCTGTTAACTTCTAGACCTGTCCTTAAGTTTATGGATGTATAGAGCAGCTTTAGTATGTCAGGGACATAGTTATATGATCCTGCAGAAACAAATGTGGCCACCTCTGAAAGAAGCAGGAGTGCAGCACATTGTATTGGTTGCATCTACAATTTAACATATTTGTAAAAGAATATTCATTACCAGTTGTATATGTGGCATTGGTACTTTGAAACATTGTACCACACTACTTATTCTGATGTGGTGTTTTTGTTTTGGTTTTTTTTTACTATGTTTTTATTTTTTAAGCAAATCAACCCATTTAATATTTCCTTTTATTTAATGTGTGTCCTTTTTGATTTTTGATCGATGTGATCAATGGGTTGGTAACATGTAAACCTCCTGAATCTTTGGAGTATATTTAAAAACAATGCACTAATTCTGGATTAGTTTTCTTTTCTATACCCACCTGATGCAACAATTCCAGTAACCAGCACCCTAACTACCCGCCTCTGCAGTATGCACAAGTCCGTATCTTTTGAATGGGTTGAGCCATGCTGTAGAGAACCACAAAACCGTAGTGCGCTGTAACTCCATAACATGACCGTTTTGATAATAAAGGATAATATATATTTACAATAAGTTTTCACCCTAAGATAGTATAATGTGAGATAATAGTTTGTATGTATATGCATTTATACAATTCCTAGTCTGGACACATGGCTGCTAACAGCAAGAAAAGATAAAAAAAACACTTCATATGTCAACTAAAATAAAATTGTCACATTCATTTTTTTTTTTTTTTTTTTTTTTAAGTAGGCAGAATTTTTAATATAGTTTAAATGGTCTAGAAAACATCCTATTGCTTTATCTCCACAGGAAAGTACTAAACACACTAATTTTATATCCTTTAAACTTGAATCTATTGAGGGTGTGTGGTGCCTGTGATAATGTTAGTGGGGGAAAATCGCACACTAGGAAAACTACAACTTTTTGCACTATGTCACAGATTTAGGGCATCTTGATTTTTTGTTGTATGCCTGTGAAGAACCCTATGCTGCTTTGTGCTTTTCATTCATGGGAATATAAAGGTCTGGTGGCTTAGTGGTTAGAACAAAGGCCTCAGCAATCCTATCTCTGTGGAAAAGAGAGGCTGATAATAAGAGGTAAATAAAGGTCTGCAGTGTATGAACTTCAGATACCGATTCTGCATTCATTAACAAGGTGTCCATATGAAACCGTAACGCCCCAGAAATCATGTTTGTGTCAGCCCTGTGTCTTTAGTATATTTATTAGTGGCAGATGAGTGCATCTTGCTATTTGAATACAACCTCTATGGAATGATTACATAACTTATTGACATTTCAGCCACAGTGGTGTATATGAATTCAGTTTTTGAACCATTATAACAATTGTAGCTTTGGCATTCTCTAAATACAATTCCTCACAGGAGAGCGTATATCATTTTGCCATCTGTAAAATGTTCTTTTGCATTAACTTTAATCTAGTTTATTGTCACATGGCTTGTTTAAAATTGGTACTTTGCAGACGTAACTGTTTATATTTACTGATTCTTGAAACATTTCATATACAATGACTTGTTTTTATAGTACTGTTTGAGATTCTTTACACAGTACTGCTGATGTATTTTTGGTTATTGCTTTATTATACATACTCTAATACAAATGTCACTAAGGAGTTGCTTTTTGGAACCAAAGATTATGCTGCTGTAACATGCCGACTTATAAACCTTTCTAACATTTTTAATGTTTCTTATTCGTCTTTCAGATGTTAAAATTATACTTTTCAACTATAACGGATTTAATAAAAGTGTGGAGCACTTGAATTTGAGGCAGGTCTTTAAATATGCTCTGACTATAGCAGATTGCACCACTTATATTTTTGTTGTATCGCAGGTTTCTCTATCTACAAAATAACATTTTATTAGAACAGCATGTTTTACAATTGATATGACTGATTATGCAACTTTATAAAACTAGAATAATTTAAATAATTTTTAAATGTGGCAGTTGAAGTTTGTTTATGTACATATGATGGGATGAGTTTCAAAAGTCCTGCACCTGATGAAGAATATTTGTGAATAAACATTTATTGCAAGCATCAATGTTTTTGTTTCTTGCTATTCACTTATGTGACTAACTTTAAGGATATCTAAAGATCTTTATCATTTTCAGTGTCACCTGTACATTATTCCTGCTAGGAATAAGTTGTAATTATAACCTACTCTAACATTGTACACTACAAATTAGGCTGCAGATGTGTAGTGTTTTCTTATTCCTTTGTTTTATGTGTCTCCAGAAAGATCAATTTACCCCTTTTCCACATACATTCTAAGCTACATTTTTGTACATGTGGGCTGTGTAATCTTATCATCCAGGTACATTAGTGCAACACAAGTGTTTGCAGTGAGCTGTGTAAATTAGAGCAGTGTGTTTTTGATGGCTTCCTTTTTTTTTTTATGTACAAAAACACTAGAGTAAGATTACAGGTGCAAAGTTGTATCCGGATGTGTTCTATATTCACAATGAAATCAATGTAGTCAGAGGAGTCAATGAGCCAGATGTTGAGTAGTTTGCGCCGATGGCTGTTAATGAAAGTAGCAACAAAATGTTCAACTAAAATTGGATCACTATCCGGTCTCCATTCTTACATGGGCAACTGAAGCTAAAACTGGTACTATATAAATTATAGTCCCACAATTGATCACAGAAAACTACACGTTCAGGTTGTTTGAATGAGAACTTACTTTTTTTTTTGTTTCCCTTTTAAGCAAGGGACAAACTAAAGAGATTAAAGCATCATTAGAAGCGGCTCTATTTGACTAACATTTTGTTAGGAATACTAATTTGTACTTACTGGTAGCTGTGGGACACTGGCAGAATAACAGACAAAGCAAGGATGTAAAATTACTAAAATAAGTATAGTAATAGGACTTTTTTTTTATAAGGTGCTACAAGGGTTCTGCTGCGTCATACACTGGTACAAAATAGTGAAAAAGGTATTTTCATATAGGGTGGAACAATAAGGAACCATTTAAACTCTACAGCAGTATAGGATACTGGATATTTTACATTTTCTATTTTTTTCCCCCACTTCTAGTTTTATAACTCTTTAATGAAACCTACACGAGCTATTCTGCATAATGGCCATTTTGCTGCATCCTTTTAAACATTTTATAGCTGTATCTACATCTCACTGCAGATTTTCTTTTTGCATATAATTGCAATCCACAACCTTCCTCTTGAAAGCTGTTACTTTTTCTTCTCCATAGATACTGCTTATGCCAGTTGACATAGGAATGTACACATTTCACTTTTATTGCTGAACTGGGAACTTTTCAATTTCTGATGGCTGTTTCCGTTCCTGTCTCCACACTGGGCTTGGCACGAGAGAGAATTCCCTCCAGAGCCAGCTCTGCTAGCTGGTTACTGAACCTGGAAGCTAGTGCAGAGGCAGTCAGCTCCAGTTCAGTGAACATATAGCACAGCATACTCTAAGGCAATGAGGGAAATGTTCAGATAATCACAGTAGCTACTTATTTTATTTGAATAAAGCAATGCATCTCTCCATCTGCAACTGAGGAGTTTAGTTTAAAAAGCAAACAAATAATCAAGGAATTCTGTGCAATATTAGGATTAATAAGGCATGGAGCTGCCTAGCCCAGCATTCAGTGTATAGGAGGCCCCCTGATTATTTATGTGCAGGGCACCATTTCGTCCCCCCCTCCCCGATATACCATACTGAACACCAATGTAACCCCCTCTCAAAGTTCTGATAATGATCCCTAAAGGAAGGGTTTATTTTTACAAAATGGAGGGTTTAAACCCCATTTAAATACAAAATATATACATTTTACAGACATACATTGCATAGATCAGGAACCAGAAAGGGTGCAGGTTATAGTTTCCAGAGAATGCAGCACCTATAAAAATAAATGAAAACTGTTATATATTACAGCTTACACATGTATTATGGCAAACACACACACAAATATATCCTGTACCGTATTAATGTCTGGTCTCTTGTTTTTCATTTGGTTCAAGCACTGGCTAGAAATGGAGTACATTTTTTCTAGTATGTGGAATTCTACCTCTTCCATCTTTTTATCCACATAGTCTTCAAGTGTTTTTTCCTCCTCCTCAATTTCTTCTTTAATGTCAAGCTAATTAAGAAAATGGATTTAGTTAATCCATTATACATATTTTAAAAAGACACATATGAAATTAAACAGACACTCGCCTGCCTTAAATTCCATGACAAAGGTCCTAATGTGGAACCAGTGTTTGATTTATAAGAAAGTTAACTCTAATGAATGCCTGTTTTATTTTCCTATATTTTTTTTATATAGCACCAGCACACTCCACAGCACATCCAATAGGGAACAAACACTGTAATAAAACAAGACTTGACATTAATAGACAGGTAAGAAGGGCCTGCTTGCAGATTCCTATATTATATACACACGCATGCCTCCTACTGGACATATGTGTTTCGCATGCCCATTTTCTCCCCTGTCCCGTCTCTCAAGGTACAGGTGGCAGAATCACGCAGGTCTGCAGAGGAACATATGTATGCATCCACTTTCTGGACATGTGCAAAGCTATTTTACACAAGATACACGAACCAAACTGGTGTGTGTCCCACTCTGAATCAGCTTCCCTGTGCAGAGTGCAGAGAAGAAAAAAAAAAAAAAAAGTCCTAGAACCAGGAATGAAAGCAAGTAATGTGGATGAGATGTGCAGAGTGGAGAGGTCAGTTTATGATCTATTTTATATTCAGCAAAGACCAGTAAGTAGGTGATTGTAATAGTCATATGTCTTTTCTTTGTGTTCTTAACAGAAATAAATATCAGGTAGGTAGCTTGTATTTGGCTGATGGCAATATTTTAGCTGTTTTTGAGAGGACATCAAAGATGAAATGGCAGTAACCCAGGCCAACAGATTGTGAGGACTGATAAATGTGGATATGATTTGCATATAAATAATTCTGAAATGCAAAGGGGCTTACTAGCTTTCCAAGCGATGTGGTAGATAAAGAAAAGCAGAGGGCCTAGTGGTATTCCAATTGATAGAAGTGGAAAGGAGGTAGATACAGAGAAACCAACTTGAATGTGTGGTTTGATGAGTAGGATGAGAACCAGGATAGGACAGTGTTTTAAAGATCTAGAGATGGCAGCATATGTGTGACATGCAGGAGAATTAGAAGCCAGCACTGGCCTGTAGATTTAGCAGTGTCATCATCAACCATCTTAATCTTTTCAGTGTCAGTGGAGCATTGGGAACAAAATACTGAGTGGACAGGATCCAAGGGGTTCTTAAGAAGTTTGGGGCGTTGAAAGATGGCATGGTAATCAGAGATTCAAGGTCAGGACCATATGTTTGACTAATGATAGAAAGATGTCCGTGTAGAAAGAGAGAGCGACTACAAATGTTAGTTAATGCTGGAATATGCAGCCGAGACAGTGATCAAGTGTTTTGTAAGGGGATAGGGTCAAGTTGTACAAGTAGTTGATTTGGGGGGGGGGGGGGGTTAGGGGTCAAATGTCCAACATGATAAAATGTGTTGGGAAGTGGCTCGGCACTGCTCTTTCATACTGCATGGAATCTCCACCCAAAAACCACAATTACCAGTAAAGGTGGATTCCGTTCCTCATCAAATGGTGGAAGTCCAGAGATTATCTCCAACAATACCTAGGAAAATATTAATCATTAATTCAAATACATGGTGTGTGATTTAATGCCACAATTCTGTAAATATCTACAAGATTTCTATTGGTAGATTTATTTACAAAAAAAATAAATAAAATATATATTTGGAACAGGACTAGTACAATTTTTATTTTCAATTTTCTTGCAGTGCTGAGGCATTTACAATGATCTATTCTAGGGGCAAGACTTCAAAGAGTTTCTCTATTTATGTTAAGACCAAGTCAGCCTGTCTCAGGAATCCATTGTTATTTTAATTAAGGGCTGGGGCCTATTCTCTTCCTGGCAGCAGGTATGAGATATGGTAGAACAGTCGCCAAAATACATAAGACACACACCACACTTTACTAAGATTATTTTGCTTGTTTGTGTCAGGAGATCAGCAGGCAGAGGGAGTATACATGAGGATGAGACTATGGAGACCTGGGCTAGTGCTCTGTTTTTCTTCTCCATGAATTCCAGAGTTTTACAATGGAACATGAAGAAAACTGGGCCTAAAGAATGAGATGCTCCTGGATCTACAAACTATACTGGTGTCCTATAAGATATGTAGTCATAAAATGGGTATCATGGTATTTTTCTGTGTGCACTGTGTCAAGTTAACAAATTAAATATGTCCACAATACTCTATCATAGCAGTGTATTGAAATAAGTTCTAAATAAAGGAAGGAGTGTTACTCAAACAAAGCAGATATAGACACTTGCAGCATATATAGTGCCAATACCTAGAAGATACCAATGCCATATCAGTAACAAAAAAAAAGTCCCGATCAGCACGCCAAATTATGTGAGCTGAAAAGCCCGTAGTGTGTACCCAGCCTTAGTTTGTCATTTTTTTTAGGTGGTCGTCTTCCTTGCTGTCTGTGTAGACTTCTAGCTGAAAAAGCTTTTAATAGACAGCAATGGCAATCACTTTAGACTGCAACTTCCTCCCATTACCTATGCCTGGAAAATACAGCGAGATATATTCTGCTCTTGGGACTGATGGAAGTTTGAAAAAACAAAAAAATAATATTTTCTTTGTTGTTGTTTTAACAAAGTAATTTCTGGGAATTCAGCTCTGCCCATACAGTATGAGAATTACATTGTTACTTACCACACCAAAGCTGAATATATCGGACTTTATAGTAACCTCTCCTCGCAAGGCCTCTGGGGCCATGTAAGCTGTAGTACCTACAATTCTTTCTGTCATCATAGTACGTGCCAATTGCCCAGTTGCCCTTGCCAATCCAAAATCAGAAATTTTGGGAGTAAAATGATCATCCAGAAGAATATTTGCACTAGGAGAAAACAGTATTGTTTTAGAATTGTTTTCAGAAATGAACCATGAAGGTAAATTTACTGTTCAAAATTAACCTGACTTTTTCCATGTAAAAGGTGATAATATTTGGGACCACAGTGTATTAAGAAATACTAATTATTGCTATAAAAGTCTATCTTATGTAATTCTACCAATGTAGTGATGCTCTTGTGGTAGGGTATTGAAAAAGACACGTTCATGTCCTTATATTAACTAAAAATTGTATTCTACTATGCTAATCTTCTGAGGGGTGGAGGCATGGTATCAAGTCAAATTTGGAAACATTTCCTAACTTTTGTTTTTTTAGTAAAATAGCACTTACTTTACATTTATTTGAGAAAGAAGAGCAGTGTTTCTCAAGTCCAGTCCTCAGGACCCACAGTGCAGGATTGCCAGGTGACCAGTGAAATAATTATACCACCTGTTACAATATGTCAGTCAGTAATGAATACACCTGTGCTCCAGCAGGGAGATATGGAAAACATGTACTGCTAGGGGGTCCTGAGGACTGAAGTTGAGAAA
>NW_027448628.1:0-23735 GCF_038048845.1 Mixophyes fleayi
TATGAATCATGAATTGAATCATGAATCATGAATCATGAATCATGAATCATGAATTGAATCATGAATCAATAATCATGAATCGAATCATGAATTGAATCATGAATTGAATCATGAATCATGAATCATGAATCATGAATTGAATCATGAATCATGAATCATGAATCGAATCATGAATCATGAATCAAGAATCATGAATCGAATCATGAATCAGGAATTAAATCATGAATAATAAATCATGAATTAAATCATGAATTGAATAATGAATCATGAATCATGAATTGAATAATAAATCATGAATCATGAATCGAATCATGAATCATGAGTCAAGAATCATGAATCGAATCATGAATCATGAATTGAATCATGAATCATGAATCATGAATCGAATCATGAATCATGAATCAAGAATCATGAATCGAATCATGAATCATGAATCAAATTATGAATCATGAATCATGAATTGAATCATGAATCATGAATCGAATCATTAATCATGAATCATGAATCATGAATCATGAATTGAATCATGAATCATGAATCATGAATTGAATCATGAATCATGAATCATGAATCATGAATCATGAATCATGAATTGAATCATGAATCAAGAATCATGAATCATGAATCATGAATCATGAATTGAATCATGAATCATGAATCATGAATCATGAATCATGAATTAAATCCTGAATCATAAATTGAATCATGAATTGAATCATGAATCATGAATCATGAATTGAATCATGAATTGAATCATGAATCATGAATCATGAATTGAATCATGAATCATGAATCATGAATCATGAATCATGAATTGAATTATGAATCATAAATCAAGATTTGAATCATAAATCATGAATCAAGAATCATGAATCATAAATTGAATCATGAATCATGAATCATGAATTGAATCATGAATTGAATCATGAATCATGAATTGAATCATGAATCATGAATCATGAATCGAATCATGAATCATGAATCGAATCATGAATCATGAATTGAATCATGAATCGAATCATGAATCATGAATTGAATCATGAATCATGAATCATGAATCATGAATTGAATCATGAATCATGAATCATGAATTGAATCATGAATCATGAATCATGAATCATGAATCATGAATTGAATCATGAATCATGAATCATGAATTGAATCATGAATCATGAATCATGAATCGAATCATGAATCATGAATTGAATCATGAATCATGAATTGAATCATGAATCATGAATCATGAATCATGAATCATGAATCATGAATTGAATCATGAATCAAGAATCATGAATCGAATCATGAATTGAATCATGAATTGAATCATGAATCATGAATCATGAATCATGAATTGAATCATGAATCATGAATCATGAATCGAATCATGAATCATGAATCAAGAATCATGAATCGAATCATGAATCAGGAATTAAATCATGAATAATAAATCATGAATTAAATCATGAATTGAATAATGAATCATGAATCATGAATTGAATCATGAATCATGAATCGAATCATGAATCATGAATTGAATCATGAATCGAATCATGAATCATGAATTGTATAATGAATCATGAATCAAATCATGCATCTTGAATCATGAATTGAATCATGAATCATGAATCATGAATCATGAATTGAATAATGAATCATGAATCATGAATCGAATCATGAATCATGAGTCAAGAATCATGAATCGAATCATGAATCATGAATTGAATCATAATTCATGAATCATGAATTATGAATTGAATCATGAATCATAAATCATGAATCATGAATCGAATCATGAATCAATACTCATGAATCGTGAATCATGAATCATGAATTGTATAATGAATCATGAATCATGAATCGAATCATGAATCATGAGTCAAGAATCATGAATCGAATCATGAATCATGAATCATGAATTATGAATCATGAATCATGAATCATGAATTGAATCATGAATCATGAATCATGAATCATGAATCATGAATTGAATCATGAATCATGAATTGAATCATGAATCATGAATCATGAATCATGAATCATGAATTGAATAATGAATCATGAATCATGAATCGAATCATGAATAATGAATTGAATCATGAATTGAATCATGAATCATGAATCATGAATCATGAATTGAATCATGAATCATGAATCATGAATCGAATCATGAATCATGAATCAAGAATCATGAATCGAATCATGAATCATGAATCAAATAATGAATCATGAATTGAATCATGAATCATGAATCATGAATCATGAATCATGAATCGAATCATGAATCATGAATCATGAATTGAATCATGAATCATGAATCAAGAATCATGAAATATGAATCTTAAATCGAATCATAAATCATGAATCATGAATCGAGTCATGAATCATGAATCATGAATCATGAATTGAATCATGAATCATGAATCATGAATTGAATCATGAATCATGAATCATGAATCATGAATCATGAATTGAATCATGAATCATGAATCGAATCATGAATCATGAATCAAGAATCATGAATCGAATCATGAATCATGAATCAAATTATGAATCATGAATCATGAATTGAATCATGAATCATGAATCGAATCAGTAATCATGAATCATGAATCATGAATCATGAATTGAATCAAGAATCATGAATCATGAATTGAATCATGAATCATGAATCATGAATTGAATCATGAATCAAGAATCATGAATCATGAATCATGAATTGAATCATGAATCATGAATCATGAATCATGAATTAAATCCTGAATCATAAATTGAATCATGAATTGAATCATGAATCATGAATCATGAATTTAATCATGAATTGAATCATGAATCATGAATCATGAATCATGAATTGAATCATGAATCATGAATCATGAATCATGAATTGAATTATGAATCATGAATCAAGATTTGAATCATAAATCATGAATCAGGAATCATGAATCATAAATTGAATCATGAATCATGAATCATGAATTGAATCATGAATTGAATCATGAATCATGAATTGAATCATGAATCATGAATCATGAATTGAATCATGAATCATGAATCATGAATTGAATCATGAATCATGAATCATGAATTGAATCATGAATCAAGAATCATGAATCATGAATCATGAATCATGAATTGAATCATGAATCATGAATCATGAATCGAATCATGAATCATGAATTGAATCATGAATTGAATCATGAATCATGAATCGAATCATGAATCATGAATCAAGAATCATGAATCGAATCATGAATCAGGAATCAAATCATGAATAATGAATCATGAATTGAATCATGAATCGAATCATGAATCATGAATCATGAACTGAATCATGAATCATGAATCGAATCATGAATCATGAATTGAATCATGAATCGAATCATGAATCATGAATTGTATAATGAATCATGAATCGAATCATGAATCATGAATCATGAATTGAATCTTGAATCATGAATCATGAATCATGAATTGAATAATGAATCATGAATCATGAATCGAATCATGAAACATGAGTCAAGAATCATGAATCGAATCATGAATCATGAATTGAATCATAATTCATGAATTGAATCATAATTCATGAATCATGAATTATGAATTGAATCATGAATCATAAATCATGAATCATGAATCGAATCATGAATCATTAGTCATGAATCGTGAATCATGAATCATGAATTGAATCATGAATCATGAATTGAATCATGAATTGAATCATAAATCATGAATCATGAATCATGAATCATGAATCATAAATCGAATCATGAATCATGAATCATGTATCGAATCATGAATCATGAATCATGAATTGAATCATGAATCATGAATCATGAATCATGAATTGAATCATGAATCATGAATCATGAATAATGAATCATGAATTGAATAATGAATCATGAATCATGAATCGAATCATGAATCATGAGTCAAGAATCATGAATCGAATCATGAATCATGAATCATGAATTATGAATCATGAATTGAATCATGAATCATGAATCATGAATTGAATCATGAATCATGAATCATGAATTGAATCATGAATCATGAATTGAATCATGAATCATGAATCTTGAATAATGAATCATGAATTCAATCATGAATCATGAATTCAATCATGAATCATGAATTCAATCATGAATCATGAATCATGAATCATGAATCATGGATCATGAATTGAATCATGAATCATGAATCATGAATTAAATCATGAATCATGAATTGAATCATGAATTGAATCATGAATCATGAATCATGAATTGAATCATGAATCATGAATCAAGAATCATGAATCGAATCATGAATCATGAATCAAATCATGAATCATGAATCATGAATTGAATCATGAATCATGAATCATGAATCATTAATCATGAATCGAATCATGAATCATGAATCATGAATTGAATCATGAATCATGAATCATGAATTGAATCATGAATCATGAATCATGAATCATGAATCATGAATTATGAATCATGAATTGAATCATAAATCATGAATCATGAATCGAGTCATGAATCATGAATCATGAATCATGAATCGAGTCATGAATCATGAATCGAATCATGAATCATGAATCATGAATTGAATCATGAATCATGAATCATGAATCATGAATCGAATCATGAATCATGAATCATGAATCGAATCATGAATCATGAATCAAGAATCATGAATCGAATCATGAATCATGAATCGAATTATGAATCATGAATCATGAATTGAATCATGAATCATGAATCATGAATCGAATCATGAATCATGAATCATTAATCATGAATCATGAATCATGAATCATAAATTGAATTATGAATCATGAATCATGAATTGAATCATGAATCATGAATCATGAATCATGAATTGAATCATGAATCAAGAATCATGAATCATGAATCATGAATTGAATCATGAATCATGAATCATGAATCATGAATTAAATCCTGAATCATAAATTGAATCATGAATTGAATCATGAATCATGAATCATGAATTGAATCATGAATCATGAATCATGAATTGAATCATGAATCATGAATCATGAATCATTAATCATGAATTGAATCCTGAACCATGAATCATGAATTGAATCATGAATCATGAATCTTGAATCATGAATCATGAATTGAATCATGAATCATGAATCATGAATCATGAATCATGAATTGAATAATGAATCATGAATCATAAATCGAATCATGAATAATGATTTGAATCATGAATTGAATCATGAATCATGAAACATGAATCATGAATTGAATCATGAATCATGAATCATGAATCGAATCATGAATAATGAATCAAGAATCATGAATCGAATCATGAATCATGAATCGAATCATGAATCATGAATCATGAATCGAATCATGAATAATGAATCAAGAATCATGAATCGAATCATGAATCATGAATCGAATCATGAATCATGAATCATGAATCGAATCATGAATCATGAATCATGAATTGAATCATGAATCATGAATCATGAATCATGAATCATGAATCGAATCATGAATCATGAATCAAGAATCATGAATCGAATCATGAATCATGAATCAAATAATGAATCATGAATCATGAATTGAATCATGAATCATGAATCATGAATCATGAATAATGAATCGAATCATGAATCATGAATCATGAATCATTAATTGAATCATGAATCATGAATCATGAATTGAATCATGAATCATGAATCATGAATCAAGAATCATGAATTATGAATCTTAAATCGAATCATAAATCATGAATCATGAATCGAGTCATGAATCATGAATCGAGTCATGAATCATGAATCATGAATCATGAATTGAATCATGAATCATGAATCATGAATTGAATCATGAATCATAAATCATGAATCATGAATCATGAATCATGAATCATGAATTGAATCATGAATCATGAATCATGAATCATGAATTGAATCATGAATCATGAATCATGAATCATGAATCGAATCATGAATCATGAATCATGAATTGAATCATGAATCATGAATCGAATCATGAATCATGAATCATAAATCATGAATCATGAATCATGAATCATGAATTGAATCATGAATCATGAATCATGAATTGAATCATGAATCATGAATCATGAATCATGAATCATGAATTGAATCATGAATCAAGAATCATGAATCATGAATCATGAATTGAATCATAAATCATGAATCATGAATCATGAATCATGAATTGAATCATGAATCATGAATCATGAATTGAATCATGAATCATGAATCATAAATCATGAATCATGAATCGAATCATGAATCAATACTCATGAATCGTGAATCATGAATCATGAATTGTATAATGAATCATGAATCATGAATCGAATCATGAATCATGAGTCAAGAATCATGAATCGAATCATGAATCATGAATCATGAATCATGAATTATGAATCATGAATTATGAATCATGAATTGAATCATGAATCATGAATCATGAATCATGAATCATGAAGTGAATCATGAGACATGAATTGAATCATGAATCATGAATCATGAATCATGAATTGAATAATGAATCATGAATCATGAATCGAATCATGAATAATGAATTGAATCATGAATTGAATCATGAATCATGAATTGAATCATGAATCATGAATCATGAATCGAATCATGAATCATGAATCAAGAATCATGAATCGAATCATGAATCATGAATCATGAATCGAATCATGAATCATGAATCAAGAATCATGAATCGAATCATGAATCATGAATCAAATAATGAATCATGAATCATGAATTGAATCATGAATCATGAATCATGAATCATGAATCATGAATCGAATCATGAATCATGAATCATGAATCATGAATCATGAATTGAATCATGAATCATGAATCATGAATTGAATCATGAATCATGAATCATGAATCATGAATCATGAATCATGAATTGAATCATGAACCATGAATCATGAATTGAATCATGAATCATGAATCATGAATCAAGAATCATGAAATATGAATCTTAAATCGAATCATAAATCATGAATCATGAATCGAGTCATGAATCATGAATCATGAATCATGAATTGAATCATGAATCATGAATCATGAATTGAATCATGAATCATGAATCATGAATCATGAATCATGAATTGAATCATGAATCATGAATCGAATCATGAATCATGAATCAAGAATCATGAATCGAATCATGAATCATGAATCAAATTATGAATCATGAATCATGAATTGAATCATGAATCATGAATCATGAATCGAATCATTAATCATGAATCATGAATCATGAATCATGAATCATGAATTGAATCATGAATCATGAATCATGAATCATGAATTAAATCCTGAATCATAAATTGAATCATGAATTGAATCATGAATCATGAATCATGAATTGAATCATGAATTGAATCATGAATCATGAATCATGAATTGAATCATGAATCATGAATCATGAATCATGAATTGAATTATGAATCATGAATCAAGATTTGAATCATAAATCATGAATCAAGAATCATGAATCAAAAATTGAATCATGAATCATGAATCATGAATTGAATCATGAATTGAATCATGAATCATGAATTGAATCATGAATCATGAATCATGAATCATGAATCGAATCATGAATCATGAATCGAATAATGAATCATGAATTGAATCATGAATCGAATCATGAATCGTGAATTGAATCATGAATCATGAATCATGAATTGAATCATGAATCATGAATCATGAATTGAATCATGAATCAAGAATCATGAATCATGAATAATGAATCATGAATTGAATCATGAATCATGAATTGAATCATGAATCATGAATCATGACTCGAATCATGAATCATGAATTGAATCATGAATTGAATCATGAATCATGAATTGAATCATGAATCATGAATCATGAATCATGAATTGAATCATGAATCAAGAATCATGAATCGAATCATGAATTGAATCATGAACTGAATCATGAATCATGAATCATGAATTGAATCATGAATCAAGAATCATGAATCGAATCATGAATCATGAATCAAATAATGAATCATGAATCATGAATTGAATCATGAATCATGAATCATGAATCATGAATTGAATCATGAATCGAATCATGAATCGTGAATTGAATCATGAATCATGAATCATGAATTGAATCATGAATCATGAATCATGAATTGAATCATGAATCAAGAATCATGAATCATGAATCATGAATCATGAATTGAATCATGAATCATGAATTGAATCATGAATCATGAATCATGAATCGAATCATGAATCATGAATTGAATCATGAATTGAATCATGAATCATGAATTGAATCATGAATCTTGAATCATGAATCATGAATCATGAATTGAATCATGAAACAAGAATCATGAATCGAATCATGAATTGAATCATGAACTGAATCATGAATCATGAATCATGAATCATGAATTGAATCATGAATCATGAATCGAATCATGAATCATGAATCAAGAATCATGAATCGAATCATGAATCAGGAATCAAATCATGAATAATGAATCATGAATTGAATCATGAATCGAATCATGAATCATGAATCATGAACTGAATCATGAATCATGAATCGAATCATGAATCATGAATTGAATCATGAATTGAATCATGAATCATGAATCATGAATCATGAATTGAATCATGAATCAAGAATCATGAATCGAATCATGAATTGAATCATGAACTGAATCATGAATCATGAATCATGAATCGAATCATGAATCATGAATCAAGAATCATGAATCGAATCATGAATCATGAATCAAATAATGAATCATGAATCATGAATTGAATCATGAATCATGAATCATGAATCATGAATTGAATCATGAATCGAATCATGAATCGTGAATTGAATCATGAATCATGAATCATGAATTGAATCATGAATCATGAATCATGAATTGAATCATGAATCAAGAATCATGAATCATGAATCATGAATCATGAATTGAATCATGAATCATGAATTGAATCATGAATCATGAATCATGAATCGAATCATGAATCATGAATTGAATCATGAATTGAATCATGAATCATGAATTGAATCATGAATCATGAATCATGAATCATGAATTGAATCATGAATCAAGAATCATGAATCGAATCATGAATTGAATCATGAACTGAATCATGAATCATGAATCATGAATCATGAATTGAATCATGAATCATGAATCGAATCATGAATCATGAATCAAGAATCATGAATCGAATCATGAATCAGGAATCAAATCATGAATAATGAATCATGAATTGAATCATGAATCGAATCATGAATCATGAATCATGAACTGAATCATGAATCATGAATCGAATCATGAATCATGAATTGAATCATGAATCGAATCATGAATCATGAATTGTATAATGAATCATGAATCGAATCATGAATCATGAATTGAATCTTGAATCATGAATCATGAATCATGAATTGAATAATGAATCATGAATCATGAATCGAATCATGAAACATGAGTCAAGAATCATGAATCGAATCATGAATCATGAATTGAATCATAATTCATGAATCATGAATTATGAATTGAATCATGAATCATAAATCATGAATCATGAATCGAATCATGAATCATTAGTCATGAATCGTGAATCATGAATCATGAATTGAATCATGAATCATGAATCATGAATTGAATCATAAATCATGAATCATGAATCATGAATCATGAATCATAAATCGAATCATGAATCATGAATCATGTATCGAATCATGAATCATGAATCATGAATTGAATCATGAATCATGAATCATGAATCATGAATTGAATCATGAATCATGAATCATGAATAATGAATCATGAATTGAATAATGAATCATGAATCATGAATCGAATCATGAATCATGAGTCAAGAATCATGAATCGAATCATGAATCATAAATCATGAATTATGAATCATGAATTGAATCATGAATCATGAATCATGAATTGAATCATGAATCATGAATCATGAATCATGAATTGAATCATGAATCATGAATTGAATCATGAATCATGAATCTTGAATAATGAATCATGAGTTCAATCATGAATCATGAACTCAATCATGAATCATGAATTCAATCATGAATCATGAATCATGAATCATGAATCATGAATCATGGATCATGAATCATGGATCATGAATCATGAATCATGAATCATGAATTAAATCATGAATCATGAATTGAATCATGAATTGAATCATGAATCATGAATCATGAATCGAATCATGAATCATGAATCAAGAATCATGAATCGAATCATGAATCATGAATCAAATCATGAATCATGAATCATGAATCGAATCATGAATCATGAATCATGAATCATGAATCATGAATCGAATCATGAATCATGAATCATGAATCATGAATCATGAATTGAATCATGAATCATGAATCATGAATTGAATCATGAATCATGAATCATGAATCATGAATCATGAATTATGAATCATGAATTGAATCATAAATCATGAATCATGAATCGAGTCATGAATCATGAATCATGAATCATGAATTGAATCATGAATCATGAATCATGAATCATGAATCGAGTCATGAATCATGAATCGAATCATGAATCATGAATCATGAATTGAATCATGAATCATGAATCATGAATCATGAATCATGAATCATGAATCGAATCATGAATCATGAATCAAATAATGAATCATGAATCATGAATCATGAATTGAATCATGAATCATGAATCATGAATTGAATCATGAATCATGAATCATGAATCAAGAATCATGAAATATGAATCTTAAATCGAATCATAAATCATGAATCAAGAATCATGAATTGAATCATGAATCATGAATCATGAATTGAATCATGAATCATGAATCATGAATCATGAATCATGAATTGAATCATGAATCATGAATCATGAATCGAATCATGAATCATGAATCAAGAATCATGAATCGAATCATGAATCATGAATCGAATCATTAATCATGAATCATGAATCATGAATCATGAATTGAATCATGAATCATGAATTGAATCATGAATCATGAATCATGAATCATGAATCATGAATTGAATCATGAATCAAGAATCATGAATCATGAATCATGAATTGAATCATGAATCATGAATCATGAATCATGAATTAAATCCTGAATCATAAATTGAATCATGAATTGAATCATGAATCATGAATCCTGAATTAAATCATGAATCGAATCATGAATCATGAATCAAGAATCATGAATCGAATCATGAATCATGAATCAAATCATGAATCATGAATCATGAATTGAATCATGAATCATGAATCATGAATCATGAATCGAATCATGAATCATGAATCATGAATCATGAATCATGAATTGAATCATGAATCATGAATCATGAATTGAATCATGAATCATGAATCATGAATCATGAATCATGAATCATGAATCATGAATTATGAATCATGAATTGAATCATAAATCATGAATCATGAATCGAGTCATGAATCATGAATCATGAATCATGAATTGAATCATGAATCATGAATCATGAATCATGAATCGAGTCATGAATCATGAATCGAATCATGAATCATGAATCATGAATTGAATCATGAATCATGAATCATGAATCATGAATCATGAATCGAATCATGAATCATGAATCAAATAATGAACCATGAATCATGAATCATGAATTGAATCATGAATCATGAATTGAATCATGAATCATGAATCATGAATCAAGAATCATGAAATATGAATCTTAAATCGAATCATAAATCATGAATCAAGAATCATGAATTGAATCATGAATCATGAATCATGAATTGAATCATGAATCATGAATCATGAATCATGAATCATGAATTGAATCATGAATCATGAATCATGAATCGAATCATGAATCATAAATCAAGAATCATGAATCGAATCATGAATCATGAATCGAATCATTAATCATGAATCGAGAATCATGAATCATGAATTGAATCATGAATCATGAATCATGAATTGAATCATGAATCATGAATCATGAATCATGAATCATGAATTGAATCATGAATCAAGAATCATGAATCATGAATCATGAATTGAATCATGAATCATGAATCATGAATCATGAATTAAATCCTGAATCATAAATTGAATCATGAATTGAATCATGAATCATGAATCCTGAATTAAATCATGAATTGAATCATGAATCATGAATCATGAATCATGAATTGAATCATGAATCATGAATCATGAATCATGAATTGAATTATAAATCATGAATCAAGATTTGAATCATAAATCATGAATCAAGAATCATGAATCATAAATTGAATCATGAATCATGAATCATGAATCAAGAATCATGAAATATGAATCTTAAATCGAATCATAAATCATGAATCAAGAATCATGAATTGAATCATGAATCATGAATCATGAATTGAATCATGAATCATGAATCATGAATCATGAATAATGAATTGAATCATGAATCATGAATCATGAATCGAATCATGAATCATGAATCATGAATCATGAATTGAATCATGAATCATGAATCGAATCATTAATCATGAATCATGAATCATGAATCATGAATTGAATCATGAATCATGAATCATGAATTGAATCATGAATCATGAATCATGAATCATGAATCATGAATCATGAATCATGAATTGAATCATGAATCAAGAATCATGAATCATGAATCATGAATTGAATCATGAATCATGAATCATGAATCATGAATTAAATCCTGAATCATAAATTGAATCATGAATTGAATCATGAATCATGAATCCTGAATTAAATCATGAATTGAATCATGAATCATGAATCATGAATCATGAATTGAATCATTAATCATGAATTGAATTATAAATCATGAATCAAGATTTGAATCATAAATCATGAATCAAGAATCATGAATCATAAATTGAATCATGAATCATGAATCATGAATTGAATCATGAATTGAATCATGAATCATGAATTGAATCATGAATCATGAATCATGAATCGAATCATGAATCATTAATCGAATAATGAATCATAAATTGAATCATGAATCATGAATTGAATCATGAATCAAGAATCATGAATCATGAATCATGAATCATGAATTGAATCATGAATCATGAATTGAATCATGAATCATGAATCATGAATCGAATCATGAATCATGAATTGAATCATGAATTGAATCATGAATCATGAATTGAATCATGAATCATGAATCATGAATCATGAATCATGAATCATGAATTGAATCATGTATCAAGAATCATGAATCGAATCATGAATTGAATCATGAATTGAATCATGTATCAAAAATCATGAATCGAATCATGAATTGAATCATGAATTGAATCATGAATCATGAATCATGAATCATGAATCATGAATCGAATCATGAATCATGAATCAAGAATCATGAATCGAATCATGAATCAGGAATCAAATCATGAATAATGAATCATGAATTGAATCATGAATCGAATCATGAATCATGAATCATGAACTGAATCATGAATCATGAATCGAATCATGAATCATGAATTGAATCATGAATCGAATCATGAATCATGAATTGTATAATGAATCATGAATCGAAACATGAATCTTGAATCATGAATTGAATCTTGAATCATGAATCATGAATCATGAATTGAATAATGAATCATGAATCATGAATCGAATCCTGAATCATGAGTCAAGAATCATGAATCGAATCATGAATCATGAATTGAATCATAATTCATGAATCATGAATTATGAATTGAATCATGAATCATAAATCATGAATCATGAATCGAATCATGAATCATTAGTCATGAATCGTGAATCATGAATCATGAATTGAATCATGAATCATGAATCATGAATTGAATCATAAATCATGAATCATGAATCATGAATCATGAATCATAAATCGAATCATGAATCATGAATCATGTATCGAATCATGAATCATGAATCATGAATTGAATCATGAATCATGAATCATGAATTATGAATTAAATCATAAATCATGAATCATGAATTGAATCATGAATCATGAATCATGAATAATGAATCATGAATTGAATAATGAATCATGAATCATGAATCGAATCATGAATCATGAGTCAAGAATCATGAATCGAATCATGAATCATGAATCATGAATCATGAATTATGAATCATGAATTGAATCATGAATCATGAATCATGAATTGAATCATGAATCATGAATCATGAATTGAATCATGAATCATGAATTGAATCATGAATCATGAATCATGAATCATGAATCATGAATCATGAATTCAATCATGAATCATGAATTCAATCATGAATCATGAATCATGAATCATGAATCATGAATCATGGATCATGAATTAAATCATGAATCATGAATTGAATCATGAATTGAATCATGAATCAAGAATCATGAATTGAATCATGAATCATGAATCAAATCATGAATCATGAATCATGAATTGAATCATGAATCATGAATCATGAATCATGAATCGAATCATGAATCATGAATCATGAATCATGAATTGAATCATGAATCATGAATCATGAATTGAATAATGAATCATGAATCATGAATCATGAATCATGAATTATGAATCATGAATTGAATCATAAATCATGAATCATGAATCGAGTCATGAATCATGAATCATGAATCATGAATTGAATCATGAATCATGAATCATGAATCATGAATCGAGTCATGAATCATGAATCATGAATCACGAATTGAATCATGAATCATGAATCATGAATCATGAATCATGAATCATGAATTGAATCATGAATCATGAATCATGAATCGAATCATGAATCATGAATCAAGAATCATGAATCGAATCATGAATCGAATTATGAATCATGAATCATGAATTAAATCATGAATCATGAATCATGAATCGAATCATGAATCATGAATCATGAATCATGAATTGAATCATGAATCAAGAATCATGAATCATGAATCATGAATCATGAATTGAATCATGAATCATGAATTAAATCCTGAATCATAAATTGAATCATGAATTGAATCATGAATCATGAATCATGAATTGAATCATGAATCATGAATCATTAATCATTAATCATGAATTGAATCCTGAACCATGAATCATGAATTGAATCATGAATCATGAATCTTGAATCATGAATCATGAATTGAATCATGAATCATGAATTGAATCATGAATCATGAATCATGAATCATGAATCATGAATCATGAATTGAATAATGAATCATGAATCATGAATCGAATCATGAATAAAGAATTGAATCATGAATTGAATCATGAATCATGAAACATGAATCATGAATTGAATCATGAATCATGAATCATGAATCGAATCATGAATCATGAATCAAGAATCATGAATCGAATCATGAATCATGAATCAAATTATGAATCATGAATCATGAATTGAATCATGAATCATGAATCATGAATCGAATCATGAATCATGAATCATGAATCATGAATCATGAATCATGAATTGAATCATGAATCATGAATTGAATCATGAATCATAAATCATAAATCATGAATCATGAATCATGAATTGAATCATGAATCAAGAATCATGAATCATGAATCATGAATCATGAATCATGAATCATGAATCATGAATTGAATTATGAATCATGAATCATGAATTGAATCATGAATCATGAATCATGAATCATGAATCATGAATTGAATCATGAATCAAGAATCATGAATCATGAATCATGAATTGAATCATGAATCATGAATCATGAATTAAATCCTGAATCATAAATTGAATAATGAATTGAATCATGAATCATGAATCATGAATTGAATCATGAATCATGAATCATGAATCATTAATCATGAATTGAATCCTGAACCATGAATCATGAATTGAATCATGAATCATGAATCTTGAATCATGAATCATGAATTGAATCATGAATCATGAATTGAATCATGAATCATGAATCATGAATCATGAATTGAATAATGAATCATGAATCATGAATCGAATCATGAATAATGAATTGAATCATGAATTGAATCATGAATCATGAAACATGAATCATGAATTGAATCATGAATCATGAATCATGAATCGAATCATGAATCATGAATCAAGAATCATGAATCGAATCATGAATCATGAATCAAATTATGAATCATGAATCATGAATTGAATCATGAATCATGAATCGAATCATTAATCATGAATCATGAATCATGAATCATGAATCATGAATTGAATCATGAATCATGAATAATGAATTGAATCATGAATCATGAATCATGAATCATGAATCATGAATTGAATCATGAATCAAGAATCATGAATCATGAATCATGAATCATGAATTGAATCATGAATCATGAATCATGAATCATGAATCATGAATTAAATCCTGAATCATAAATTGAATCATGAATTGAATCATGAATCATGAATCATGAATTGAATCATGAATTGAATCATGAATCATGAATCATGAATTGAATCATGAATCATGAATCATGAATCATGAATCATGAATCATGAATTGAATTATGAATCATGATTCAAGATTTGAATCATAAATCATGAATCAAGAATCATGAATCATAAATTGAATCATGAATCATGAATCATGAATTGAATCATGAATTGAATCATGAATCATGAATTGAATCATGAATCATGAATCATGAATCGAATCATGAATCATGAATCGAATCATGAATCATGAATTGAATCATGAATCGAATCATGAATCATGAATTGAATCATGAATCATGAATCATGAATCATGAATTGAATCATGAATCATGAATCATGAATTGAATCATGAATCATGAATCATGAATCGAATCATGAATCATGAATTGAATCATGAATTGAATCATGAATCATGAATTGAATCATGAATCATGAATCATGAATCATGAATCATGAATCATGAATTGAATCATGAATCAAGAATCATGAATCGAATCATGAATCGAATCATGAATTGAATCATGAATCATGAATCATGAATCATGAATTGAATCATGAATCATGAATCATGAATCGAATCATGAATCATGAATCAAGAATCATGAATCGAATCATGAATCAGGAATCAAATCATGAATAATAAATCATGAATTAAATCATGAATTGAATAATGAATCATGAATCATGAATTGAATCATGAATCATGAATCGAATCATGAATCATGAATTGAATCATGAATCGAATCATGAATCATGAATTGTATAATGAATCATGAATCGAATCATGCATCTTGAATCATGAATTGAATCATGAATCATGAATCATGAATCATGAATTGAATAATGAATCATGAATCATGAATCGAATCATGAATCATGAATCATGAATTATGAATCATGAATCATGAATCATGAATTGAATCATGAATCATGAATCATGAATCATGAATTGAATCATGAATCATGAATCATGAATCATGAATTGAATAATGAATCATGAATCATGAATCGAATCATGAATAATGAATTGAATCATGAATTGAATCATGAATCATGAATCATGAATCATGAATTGAATCATGAATCATGAATCATGAATCGAATCATGAATCATGAATCAAGAATCATGAATCGAATCATGAATCATGAATCAAATAATGAATCATGAATCATGAATTGAATCATGAATCATGAATCATGAATCATGAATCATGAATCGAATCATGAATCATGAATCATGAATCATGAATCATGAATCGAATCATGAATCATGAATCATGAATCATGAATCGAATCATGAATCATGAATCATGAATCATGAATCATGAATTGAATCATGAACCATGAATCATGAATTGAATCATGAATCATGAATCATGAATCAAGAATCATGAAATATGAATCTTAAATCGAATCATAAATCATGAATCATGAATCATGAATCATGAATCATGAATTGAATCATGAATCATGAATCATGAATCGAATCATTAATCATGAATCATGAATCATGAATCATGAATTGAATCATGAATCATGAATCATGAATTGAATCATGAATCATGAATTGAATCATGAATCAAGAATCATGAATCATGAATCATGAATTGAATCATGAATCATGAATCATGAATTGAATCATGAATCATGAATCATGAATCAAGAATCATGAAATATGAATCTTAAATCGAATCATAAATCATGAATCAAGAATCATTAATTGAATCATGAATCATGAATCATGAATTGAATCATGAATCATGAATCATGAATCATGAATCATGAATTGAATCATGAATCATGAATCATGAATCGAATCATGAATCATGAATCAAGAATCATGAATCGAATCATGAATCATGAATCAAATTATGAATCATGAATCATGAATTGAATCATGAATCATCAATCGAATCATTAATCATGAATCATGAATCATGAATCATGAATTGAATCATGAATCATGAATCATGAATTGAATCATGAATCATGAATCATGAATCATGAATCATGAATTGAATCATGAATCAAGAATCATGAATCATGAATCATGAATTGAATCATGAATCATGAATCATGAATTAAATCCTGAATCATAAATTGAATCATGAATTGAATCATGAATCATGAATCATGAATTGAATCATGAATTGAATCATGAATCATGAATCATGAATCATGAATTGAATCATGAATCATGAATCATGAATCATGAATCATGAATCATGAATTGAATTATGAATCATGAATCAAGATTTGAATCATAAATCATGAATCAAGAATCATGAATCATAAATTGAATCATGAATCATGAATCATGAATTGAATCATGAATTGAATCATGAATCATGAATTGAATCATGAATCATGAATCATGAATCGAATCATGAATCATTAATCGAATAATGAATCATAAATTGAATCATGAATCGAATCATGAATCGTGAATTGAATCATGAATCATGAATCATGAATCATGAATTGAATCATGAATCATGAATCATGAATTGAATCATGAATCAAGAATCATGAATCATGAATCATGAATCATGAATTGAATCATGAATCATGAATTGAATCATGAATCATGAATCATGAATCGAATCATGAATCATGAATTGAATCATGAATTGAATCATGAATCATGAATTGAATCATGAATCATGAATCATGAATCATGAATTGAATCATGTATCAAGAATCATGAATCGAATCATGAATTGAATCATGAATTGAATCATGAATCATGAATCATGAATCATGAATTGAATCATGAATCATGAATCATGAATCGAATCATGAATCATGAATCAAGAATCATGAATCGAATCATGAATCAGGAATCAAATCATGAATAATGAATCATGAATTGAATCATGAATCGAATCATGAATCATGAATCATGAACTGAATCATGAATCATGAATCGAATCATGAATCATGAATTGAATCATGAATCGAATCATGAATCATGAATTGTATAATGAATCATGAATCGAATCATGAATCTTGAATCATGAATTGAATCTTGAATCATGAATCATGAATCATGAATTGATTAATGAATCATGAATCATGAATCGAATCATGAATCATGAGTCAAGAATCATGAATCGAATCATGAATCATGAATTGAATCATAATTCATGAATCATGAATTATGAATTGAATCATGAATCATAAATCATGAATCATGAATCGAATATTGAATCATTAGTCATGAATCGTGAATCATGAATCATGAATTGAATCATGAATCATGAATCATGAATTGAATCATGAATCATGAATCATGAATTGAATCATAAATCATGAATCATGAATCATGAATCATGAATCATAAATCGAATCATGAATCATGAATCATGTATCGAATCATGAATCATGAATCATGAATTGAATCATGAATCATGAATCATGAATTATGAATTGAATCATAAATCATGAATCATGAATTGAATCATGAATCATGAATCATGAATAATGAATCATGAATTGAATAATGAATCATGAATCATGAATTGAATCATGAATCATGAGTCAAGAATCATGAATCGAATCATGAATCATGAATCATGAGTCATGAATTATGAATCATGAATTGAATCATGAATCATGAATCATGAATTGAATCATGAATCATGAATTGAATCATGAATCATGAATTGAATCATGAATCATGAATCATGAATCATGAATTGAATCATGTATCAAGAATCATGAATCGAATCATGAATTGAATCATGAATTGAATCATGAATCATGAATCATGAATCATGAATTGAATCATGAATCATGAATCATGAATCGAATCATGAATCATGAATCAAGAATCATGAATCGAATCATGAATCAGGAATCAAATCATGAATAATGAATCATGAATTGAATCATGAATCGAATCATGAATCATGAATCATGAACTGAAACATGAATCATGAATCGAATCATGAATCATGAATTGAATCATGAATCGAATCATGAATCATGAATTGTATAATGAATCATGAATCGAATCATGAATCTTGAATCATGAATTGAATCTTGAATCATGAATCATGAATCATGAATTGAATAATGAATCATGAATCATGAATCGAATCATGAATCATGAGTCAAGAATCATGAATCGAATCATGAATCATGAATTGAATCATAATTCATGAATCATGAATTATGAATTGAATCATGAATCATAAATCATGAATCATGAATCGAATCATGAATCATTAGTCATGAATCGTGAATCATGAATCATGAATTGAATCATGAATCATGAATCATGAATTGAATCATAAATCATGAATCATGAATCATGAATCATGAATCATAAATCGAATCATGAATCATGAATCATTTATCGAATCATGAATCATGAATCATGAATTGAATCATGAATCATGAATCATGAATTATGAATTGAATCATAAATCATGAATCATGAATTGAATCATGAATCATGAATCATGAATAATGAATCATGAATTGAATAATGAATCATGAATCATGAATCGAATCATGAATCATGAGTCAAGAATCATGAATCGAATCATGAATCATGAATCATGAGTCATGAATTATGAATCATGAATTGAATCATGAATCATGAATCATGAATTGAATCATGAATCATGAATCATGAATTGAATCATGAATCATGAATTGAATCATGAATCATGAATCATGAATCATGAATCATGAATTGAATCATGAATCATGAATTCAATCATGAATCATGAATCATGAATCATGAATCATGGATCATGAATCATGAATTGAATCATGAATCATGAATCATGAATTAAATCATGAATCATGAATTGAATCATGAATTGAATCATGAATCAAGAATCATGAATCGAATCATGAATCATGAATCAAATCATGAATCATGAATCATGAATTGAATCATGAATCATGAATCGAATCATGAATCATGAATCATGAATCATGAATCATGAATTGAATCATGAATCATGAATCATGAATTGAATAATGAATCATGAATCATGAATCATGAATTATGAATCATGAATTGAATCATGAATCATGAATCATGAATTGAATCATGAATCATGAATCATGAATCATGAATCGAGTCATGAATCATGAATCATGAATCATGAATTGAATCATGAATCATGAATCATGAATCATTTATCATGAATCATGAATTGAATCATGAATCATGAATCATGAATCGAATCATGAATCATGAATCAAGAATCATGAATCGAATCATGAATCATGAATCGAATTATGAATCATGAATCATGAATTGAATCATGAATCATGAATCATGAATCGAATCATGAATCATGAATCATGAATCATGAATCATGAATCATGAATCATGAATTAAATTATAAATCATGAATTGAATTATGAATCATGAATCATGAATTGAATCATGAATCATGAATCATGAATCATGAATCATGAATTGAATCATGAATCAAGAATCATGAATCATGAATCATGAATCATGAATTGAATCATGAATCATGAATTAAATCCTGAATCATAAATTGAATCATGAATTGAATCATGAATCATGAATCATGAATTGAATCATGAATCATGAATCATGAATCATGAATTGAATCCTGAACCATGAATCATGAATTGAATCATGAATCATGAATCATGAATCATGAATCATGAATCATGAATTGAATAATGAATCATGAATCATGAATCGAATCATGAATAATGAATTGAATCATGAATTGAATCATGAATCATGAAACATGAATCATGAATTGAATCATGAATCATGAATCATGAATCGAATCATGAATCATGAATCAAGAATCATGAATCGAATCATGAATCATGAATCAAATTATGAATCATGAATCATGAATTGAATCATGAATCATGAATCATGAATCGAATCATTAATCATGAATCATGAATCATGAATCATGAATTGAATCATGAATCATGAATCATGAATTGAATCATGAATCATTAATCATAAATCATGAATCATGAATCATGAATTGAATTATGAATCAAGAATCATGAATCATGAATCATGAATCATGAATCATGAATCATGAATCATGAATTGAATTATGAATCATGAATCATGAATTGAATCATGAATCATGAATCATGAATCATGAATAATGAATTGAATCATGAATCAAGAATCATGAATCATGAATCATGAATCATGAATTGAATCATGAATCATGAATCATGAATTAAATCCTGAATCATAAATTGAATAATGAATTGAATCATGAATCATGAATCATGAATTGAATCATGAATCATGAATCATGAATCATTAATCATGAATTGAATCCTGAACCATGAATCATGAATTGAATCATGAATCATGAATCTTGAATCATGAATCATGAATTGAATCATGAATCATGAATTGAATCATGAATCATGAATCATGAATCATGAATTGAATAATGAATCATGAATCATGAATCGAATCATGAATAATGAATTGAATCATGAATTGAATCATGAATCATGAAACATGAATCATGAATTGAATCATGAATCATGAATCATGAATCGAATCATGAATCATGAATCAAGAATCATGAATCGAATCATGAATCATGAATCAAATTATGAATCATGAATCATGAATTGAATCATTAATCATGAATCATGAATCATGAATCATGAATCATGAATTGAATCATGAATCATGAATTGAATCATGAATCATGAATCATGAATCATGAATCATGAATCATGAATCATGAATCATGAATCATGAATTGAATCATGAATCAAGAATCATGAATCATGAATCATGAATCATGAATTGAATCATGAATCATGAATCATGAATCATGAATTAAATCCTGAATCATAAATTGAATCATGAATTGAATCATGAATCATGAATCATGAATTAATTCATGAATTGAATCATGAATCATGAATCATGAATCATGAATTGAATCATGAATCATGAATCATGAATCATGAATCATGAATCATGAATTGAATTATGAATCATGAATCAAGATTTGAATCATAAATCATGAATCAAGAATCATGAATCATAAATTGAATCATGAATCATGAATCATGAATTGAATCATGAATTGAATCATGAATCATGAATTGAATCATGAATCATGAATCATGAATTGAATCATGAATCAAGAATCATGAATCATGAATTGAATCATGAATCATGAATCATGAATTGAATCATGAATCATGAATCATGAATCATGAATCATGAATCATGAATTGAA
>NW_027448629.1:0-23615 GCF_038048845.1 Mixophyes fleayi
TAAGATAGGCCACTCTGGAACGATGGGTAGAAAAATTTTGAGGTTGGAGTTCAAAATGGACTGAACATTGGTTAAGGAAACCTCTACAAGTTTTGGGGTCCCCGTCATATTTTGACGGAGTAGGCAGGTGAAGCGTAGGAGCTGTAGACACCTGGGATGGCACTGGGGAAACGGAGGCAAGCACAGGAGCTTCAATATTAGCTGTAACAGTCTGTCCAGATGTTCCTTGGGAGGTTAACGATTGGTAACATTGAAGTAACAGCTGTTGGCGAGCATCCTGTTGCTCCACACGGCTGACCAGATGCTGCAGCATCTCCTTAGCGGTAGGTTCCGTATCTGGGTCTGTCATGGCCTGATCTTACTGTCACGGGCACTAGGAGTCTTTACCCAGGGATCACCAGGTGATAGGCTTACCAGAGCAGTATAGGTGGTAATATGGTACTCTGGTAGCAGGGTGATCACGGAACAGGAAATAGCAGGTGATGAGATGCTCAGGAAAGTCTATGACTAGCAGCACTGGCAATATGGAGGTAGTAATACACGAGGAACTGTATGGACAAAGGACACGTGAAGGTAGTCAGTGGTCTGCGGTAGCAAGTTGTACCACTGCTATAGTGAGGAGGAATGTCCAACAGAAACGAGGGGGTGATGAGAGTCAGCGGTCTGCAGATAGCAAGTTGTACCGCTGTCTGAGTGAAGGAGTGGAATCCAAGTGGAGGTATCCGGGTAGTCAGTGGTCTGCGATAGCAAGTTGTACCACTGCTATGTGAGAGGATACTGGAACAGGTGATACAGGAAACAGGGATCAGTGGTCTGCCTTCAGCAAGTTGTACCACTGAATATATATGTGAGGAGGTGCACGGGGAGAGACTGCAACACAAGATATACACGGGCACCTTGACTTTGAACCACAGTGATATGCACAATATAAATGTATAGATGACTGAACAATACTGCCAATATAGAAAGTCTCTTGAAGTAGTCCAGCATAAGATAACACAGTCAATGATGGCAATAGACTCAGCGGATAGCACACTCCAGAGGAGAACCAACACAGTCCAGCAAGGTATGCAATACACAGCACAGTCAATGAGAAGTATGCATACCGTGGTTCAGGAGGCAGTCAGACAGGAGTGCAGAGATACCTGAACGGCAGGAGGCCGGCAGGATGCGAAGTCCCTGGATGGGTGAAGCGGTGGTCTAGTAGGTGCAGCGCACGGGTAGGTAGACCAGCAGGGAACACAGGAAAGCGTGGAGAGCGGATCAGCAGTAGATGGATGAGTAGTGCTGAGGAGTAGCAGCAGCGGGTCTCTGCGGGAACACGGAGGTAGCCAATAGCAACCAGCAGGTGCAGTAACGATGGGACACGGGAGAGCAGAGTTGAACAGGCACTGTTGATCACGGAGAATAGCGGGTAGCAATAGTGGAGGCAGACTCAAGGAAACACGGGAGCGTTGACAAGGACTGAAGACTGAAGCGCACAGAGGCAGCGGATAGGAATCAGCCAAACAGTCACGATGAAACACAGACGGGTTGCAGGTTGAAGACTGTAGTGCACGGAGGCAGCGGATAGGAATCAGCTAGCAGTCACGATGATGAAACACAGACGAGTTGCAGGTTGAAGACTGTAGTGCACGGAGGCAGCGGATAGGAATCAGCTAGCAGTCACGATGATGAAACACAGACGAGTTGCAGGTTGAAGACTGTAGTGCACGGAGGCAGCGGATAGGCATCAGCTAACAGTCCCAATAATAAATGGTAGAGTAGAAGTGGTTAGAAGACTGTAGTGCACGGAGGCAGCGGATAGGAATCAGCTCACAGTCACGATGATACAGTAGATGGTAGAAGTGGTATGGGAACCACAGTAGGAGAAGTGGTTTGAAGACTGTAGTGCACGGAGGCAGCGGATAGGAATCAGCTCACAGTCACGATGATACAGTAGATGGTAGAAGTGGTATGGGAACCACAGTAGTAGAAGTGGTTTGGAAACCACAGAGGTAGAAGTGGTTTGGAAACCACAGGAATCAGCTGGGCTGAATAAACGAGGAAACACAGGAACACCTTCAGAGACTCATGGGGAATGAGACTCCAAGATCAGGCAACGTGGTGTTGACCACAGGTGCTTAATATAGGGAGGTTGCCTGATCTGCCAATTAAGTTAAAGGAACATACACTGAAGGTTTGGAAAGGGCTGCGCATGCGCAGTCCCTCAGGATAGAGGACGTCCACGGTTCCTAATAGTCCGGGAAGAAGCACTCACAGTCCGGTGAGTGACAGTACCCCCCCTTTTAAAGGTGGGCACAGAACGCCTGGAACCGGGCTTGTCCGGATTTTTGGAATAAAACTTCTTCAGAAGGGCAGGAGCATTAAGATCTTCAGCTTTGATCCATGAACGCTCTTCAGGACCAAAGCCCTTCCAATGAACGAGGAAACGGAGGACTCCTCGCGAAATTTTTGCATCCAATACCTCAGTAATCTCGAAATCCTCCTCCTGATGAACTTGAACTGGCTGCGGTGCTGAGGGAGGAGTCGAGAAACGATTGATAATAAGAGGTTTGAGTAAGGACACATGGAAGGCATTGGAAATCCGAAGATTCTTAGGAAGAAGAAGTTTAACACATACTGGATTGATAACTTGAATGATCCTATATGGACCAATAAAACGAGGGGCGAATTTCATAGATGGAACCTTCAAACGAATATTTTTGGTAGATAACCAAACCCGATCTCCAATTTTTAGTGGTGGAATAGCCCGCCTCTTCTTATCTGCGAAAGACTTATATTTGTTAGATGTCTTCTTTAAACAGGTTTTGACCTGAGACCAGATATTTTTGAAGGTCTGACAAGCAGTCTCCACAGCAGGAACTTGGGTGGGTGGGAGGGCAGGAAATTCCGGAAAAGACGGATGGTGACCGTAAACCACAAAGAATGGAGTTTTGGATGATGACTCATGGTACATGTTGTTATGGGCGAATTCAGCCCAAGGGAGCAATTCTACCCAGTTGTCTTGGTTGGCTGAAGAGAACATCCTAATAAAAGTCTCAAGATCTTGATTGACTCGTTCCGTTTGTCCGTTAGATTGCGGATGGTACGATGATGAGAGTGCTAATCGTATGCCCAAGGTTTTACAAAGGGCCCGCCAGAATCTGGAAACGAATTGTACTCCTCTATCTGACACAATCTCAGACGGACATCCATGGATGCGGAAGATTTCTTTAATGAAATGTTCAGCCAGAGTAGACGAGGAAGGTAAACCGGACTGAGGGACGAAATGAGCCATCTTCGAAAATCTGTCTACCACTACCCAAATAGTATTGTGATTCTTACTTGGTGGCAAATCAGTAACGAAATCCATACTAATATGGGTCCAAGGTTTGGACGGAATGGGTAGTGGTCGCAGCAACCCTGCTGGAGTTCTGCGGGAGGATTTGAACTGAGAACATAAATCACAGGAAGCAATAAACTCTTTGACGTCTCTCCTCATTGAAGGCCACCAGTAACTTCGAGAGAGAATCTCAAAGGTCTTGTGTTCACCGGCGTGTCCGGAAAAACGAGAGGCATGGAACCACGAAAGGATTTTCCTCCTCAGAGTAGGAGGCACGAGGGTCTTCCCAAATGGTAGCATTTTGGTGGATGAAGCAGCCAGAGAAATACATTTGGGGTCTAGAATAGCATGGTTGGGAACCTCTTCTACATCAGAGGACGTCACCAAAGCTCGAGATAGAGCGTCAGCTTTCTTGTTCTTAGCGGCTGGTTTGAAGGTTATAATTAATTCAAAACGGGAAAAGAAAAGAGACCATCTTGCTTGACGAGGGTTCAAGCATTGAGCAGATTGCAAATATGACAAGTTCTTATGATCCGTGAAGATCGTCACCGGATGGCGAGCTCCTTCCAACAAGTATCTCCATTCCTCCAATGCAGCTTTGATGGCCAGCAACTCCTTGTCCCCGATAGTATAGTTTTTCTCTGCGGGCAGAAGACCCCGAGAATAGAAGGCACAAGGATGTAATTTTTGTTGCTCCGAGCGTTGGGAGAGAATGGCTCCTAAGCCCACATTAGAGGCATCTACTTCTAGGAAGAAGGGAAGTGTCACATCAGGCTGTCGAAGAATGGGAGCAGACGAGAAGGACTCTTTGAGAATTTGAAAGGCTTGGAGAGCCTCAGATGACCATTGCTTAGTATTAGCCCCTTTCCGAGTTAGGGCCACAATAGGAGATGCAATGGATGAAAAGTCTTGAATGAAGCGTCTATAGTAATTGGCAAAACCTAAAAAACGCTGGATGGCACGAAGAGTAGTTGGCTGAGGCCAATGTAGTACAGCATTTACTTTGTCTGGATCCATCTTCAGGCCAACTCCGGAAACTATATACCCCAAGAATGGAATCTGGGGTAATTCGAATGAACATTTTTCCAATTTACAGAACAATGAGTTTTTCCGTAGTCTGGAGAGGACCTCTGCCACATGTTGGTGATGAGAAGGCAGGTCCTGTGAGAAGATCAATATGTCGTCCAGGTAGACAACGACACATACATATAATAAGTCCCGAAAGATCTCATTGATGAAACCCTGGAAAACAGCGGGGGCATTACACAGCCCGAAGGGCATTACTAAATATTCGTAATGCCCATCTCTGGTGTTGAACGCGGTCTTCCATTCGTCACCGGAACGGATTCTAATTAAATTGTAGGCACCACGAAGATCCAACTTAGTAAATATCCGAGCTCCCTTGATGCGATCAAATAGCTCAGTGATCAGCGGAATGGGATACCGATTCTTGATAGTAATGGCGTTGAGTCCACGAAAATCTATACAAGGGCGTAATGATCCATCCTTCTTTTTGACGAAGAAGAACCCAGCTCCAGCGGGAGAGGTGGAAGGTCGAATGAAGCCGCGCTGGAGATTCTCCTGTATGTACTCAGATGTGGCTTGAGTTTCAGGTAACGAGAGAGGATAGACCCGGCCCCTGGGAGGAGTCTTGCCAGGTAGAAGGTCGATCGGACAATCCCAAGAACGATGAGGAGGAAGACGTTCAGACTGAGCTTTATCAAACACATCGGCAAATGAAGCATACTGAGGAGGGAGTCCCGGGGAGGAATATGCGATGGAAGATTGCTGTACTTTAAGAGGAATAACTTGAGAAAGACAACGCTGGTGACATTCAGACCCCCAAGACATAACTTGAGGAGTGCGCCAGTCAATCTGGGGAGAGTGACACTAAAGCCATGGAAGGCCTAAGACAATCGGACTTGTCGTAACTGGAAGAATTAAAAACGAAATTTCTTCATGGTGTAGTGCACCAATCTGAAGGGTTACTGGAGACGTACTCTGGGTGATGAGACCGTTGATGAGACGTGATCCATCTATAGCCGTCACAGTAATGGGTGTTTTTAAAGTGATCACTGGTAGGGACCATTGATTCACTAGTGATTTAGAAATGAAATTTCCTGCTGCTCCGGAATCAATCAATGCCTGGGACTCAAAGGATTTGGTAGCAAAGGAGATCGTAACCTCAAAAGCGCAGACTTTAGATTTCATAAACGATGGAGAGGACTCCAGGGACCCTAACTTCACCTCTCCAGAACTAGTTAGGGCCTGGCATTTCCCGATCTCTTAGGGCAAGAGCTGAGCATATGCGTGGAATCAGCACAATAGATACAGAGTCTATTCTTTACTCTTCGTCTCCTCTCCTCTGAAGATAATTTGGAACGTCCTATCTCCATGGGAATCACAGAGGATGGAGCTGGACGAAATTGAGGGTTTGAACGAAGAGGTGCTTTGACAGCCGTTGTTTTCTCAGACTCTCTTTCACGAAATCTCATATCTACACGATGGCAAAGAGAGATCAAATCTTCTAGTGACGAAGGAAGCTCTTGGGTAGTCAGTGCATCTTTAATTTTATCGGAGAGCCCCTGCCAGAAGGCGGCAACTAATGCTTCAGTGTTCCACTGAAGTTCAGAGGCTAGGATCCTAAATTGAATGACATACTGTCCTACTGTATGGGAGCCTTGTCGCAAACGAAGAATGCTGGAAGCAGCGGAAGTCACACGACCTGGTTCATCGAACACACTTCGGAACGTGGAAATGAATTTGGCACTATCTTGTAGAATTGGATCGTTTCTCTCCCACAGAGGGGAGGCCCAAGCCAGGGCTTGTCCAGAAAACAATGAGATAAGATAGGCCACTCTGGAACGATGGGTAGAAAAATTTTGAGGTTGGAGTTCAAAATGGACTGAACATTGGTTAAGGAAACCTCTACAAGTTTTGGGGTCCCCGTCATATTTTGACGGAGTAGGCAGGTGAAGCGTAGGAGCTGTAGACACCTGGGATGGCACTGGGGAAACGGAGGCAAGCACAGGAGCTTCAATATTAGCTGTAACAGTCTGTCCAGATGTTCCTTGGGAGGTTAACGATTGGTAACATTGAAGTAACAGCTGTTGGCGAGCATCCTGTTGCTCCACACGGCTGACCAGATGCTGCAGCATCTCCTTAGCGGTAGGTTCCGTATCTGGGTCTGTCATGGCCTGATCTTACTGTCACGGGCACTAGGAGTCTTTACCCAGGGATCACCAGGTGATAGGCTTACCAGAGCAGTATAGGTGGTAATATGGTACTCTGGTAGCAGGGTGATCACGGAACAGGAAATAGCAGGTGATGAGATGCTCAGGAAAGTCTATGACTAGCAGCACTGGCAATATGGAGGTAGTAATACACGAGGAACTGTATGGACAAAGGACACGTGAAGGTAGTCAGTGGTCTGCGGTAGCAAGTTGTACCACTGCTATAGTGAGGAGGAATGTCCAACAGAAACGAGGGGGTGATGAGAGTCAGCGGTCTGCAGATAGCAAGTTGTACCGCTGTCTGAGTGAAGGAGTGGAATCCAAGTGGAGGTATCCGGGTAGTCAGTGGTCTGCGATAGCAAGTTGTACCACTGCTATGTGAGAGGATACTGGAACAGGTGATACAGGAAACAGGGATCAGTGGTCTGCCTTCAGCAAGTTGTACCACTGAATATATATGTGAGGAGGTGCACGGGGAGAGACTGCAACACAAGATATACACGGGCACCTTGACTTTGAACCACAGTGATATGCACAATATAAATGTATAGATGACTGAACAATACTGCCAATATAGAAAGTCTCTTGAAGTAGTCCAGCATAAGATAACACAGTCAATGATGGCAATAGACTCAGCGGATAGCACACTCCAGAGGAGAACCAACACAGTCCAGCAAGGTATGCAATACACAGCACAGTCAATGAGAAGTATGCATACCGTGGTTCAGGAGGCAGTCAGACAGGAGTGCAGAGATACCTGAACGGCAGGAGGCCGGCAGGATGCGAAGTCCCTGGATGGGTGAAGCGGTGGTCTAGTAGGTGCAGCGCACGGGTAGGTAGACCAGCAGGGAACACAGGAAAGCGTGGAGAGCGGATCAGCAGTAGATGGATGAGTAGTGCTGAGGAGTAGCAGCAGCGGGTCTCTGCGGGAACACGGAGGTAGCCAATAGCAACCAGCAGGTGCAGTAACGATGGGACACGGGAGAGCAGAGTTGAACAGGCACTGTTGATCACGGAGAATAGCGGGTAGCAATAGTGGAGGCAGACTCAAGGAAACACGGGAGCGTTGACAAGGACTGAAGACTGAAGCGCACAGAGGCAGCGGATAGGAATCAGCCAAACAGTCACGATGAAACACAGACGGGTTGCAGGTTGAAGACTGTAGTGCACGGAGGCAGCGGATAGGAATCAGCTAGCAGTCACGATGATGAAACACAGACGAGTTGCAGGTTGAAGACTGTAGTGCACGGAGGCAGCGGATAGGAATCAGCTAGCAGTCACGATGATGAAACACAGACGAGTTGCAGGTTGAAGACTGTAGTGCACGGAGGCAGCGGATAGGCATCAGCTAACAGTCCCAATAATAAATGGTAGAGTAGAAGTGGTTAGAAGACTGTAGTGCACGGAGGCAGCGGATAGGAATCAGCTCACAGTCACGATGATACAGTAGATGGTAGAAGTGGTATGGGAACCACAGTAGGAGAAGTGGTTTGAAGACTGTAGTGCACGGAGGCAGCGGATAGGAATCAGCTCACAGTCACGATGATACAGTAGATGGTAGAAGTGGTATGGGAACCACAGTAGTAGAAGTGGTTTGGAAACCACAGAGGTAGAAGTGGTTTGGAAACCACAGGAATCAGCTGGGCTGAATAAACGAGGAAACACAGGAACACCTTCAGAGACTCATGGGGAATGAGACTCCAAGATCAGGCAACGTGGTGTTGACCACAGGTGCTTAATATAGGGAGGTTGCCTGATCTGCCAATTAAGTTAAAGGAACATACACTGAAGGTTTGGAAAGGGCTGCGCATGCGCAGTCCCTCAGGATAGAGGACGTCCACGGTTCCTAATAGTCCGGGAAGAAGCACTCACAGTCCGGTGAGTGACAGTACCCCCCCTTTTAAAGGTGGGCACAGAACGCCTGGAACCGGGCTTGTCCGGATTTTTGGAATAAAACTTCTTCAGAAGGGCAGGAGCATTAAGATCTTCAGCTTTGATCCATGAACGCTCTTCAGGACCAAAGCCCTTCCAATGAACGAGGAAACGGAGGACTCCTCGCGAAATTTTTGCATCCAATACCTCAGTAATCTCGAAATCCTCCTCCTGATGAACTTGAACTGGCTGCGGTGCTGAGGGAGGAGTCGAGAAACGATTGATAATAAGAGGTTTGAGTAAGGACACATGGAAGGCATTGGAAATCCGAAGATTCTTAGGAAGAAGAAGTTTAACACATACTGGATTGATAACTTGAATGATCCTATATGGACCAATAAAACGAGGGGCGAATTTCATAGATGGAACCTTCAAACGAATATTTTTGGTAGATAACCAAACCCGATCTCCAATTTTTAGTGGTGGAATAGCCCGCCTCTTCTTATCTGCGAAAGACTTATATTTGTTAGATGTCTTCTTTAAACAGGTTTTGACCTGAGACCAGATATTTTTGAAGGTCTGACAAGCAGTCTCCACAGCAGGAACTTGGGTGGGTGGGAGGGCAGGAAATTCCGGAAAAGACGGATGGTGACCGTAAACCACAAAGAATGGAGTTTTGGATGATGACTCATGGTACATGTTGTTATGGGCGAATTCAGCCCAAGGGAGCAATTCTACCCAGTTGTCTTGGTTGGCTGAAGAGAACATCCTAATAAAAGTCTCAAGATCTTGATTGACTCGTTCCGTTTGTCCGTTAGATTGCGGATGGTACGATGATGAGAGTGCTAATCGTATGCCCAAGGTTTTACAAAGGGCCCGCCAGAATCTGGAAACGAATTGTACTCCTCTATCTGACACAATCTCAGACGGACATCCATGGATGCGGAAGATTTCTTTAATGAAATGTTCAGCCAGAGTAGACGAGGAAGGTAAACCGGACTGAGGGACGAAATGAGCCATCTTCGAAAATCTGTCTACCACTACCCAAATAGTATTGTGATTCTTACTTGGTGGCAAATCAGTAACGAAATCCATACTAATATGGGTCCAAGGTTTGGACGGAATGGGTAGTGGTCGCAGCAACCCTGCTGGAGTTCTGCGGGAGGATTTGAACTGAGAACATAAATCACAGGAAGCAATAAACTCTTTGACGTCTCTCCTCATTGAAGGCCACCAGTAACTTCGAGAGAGAATCTCAAAGGTCTTGTGTTCACCGGCGTGTCCGGAAAAACGAGAGGCATGGAACCACGAAAGGATTTTCCTCCTCAGAGTAGGAGGCACGAGGGTCTTCCCAAATGGTAGCATTTTGGTGGATGAAGCAGCCAGAGAAATACATTTGGGGTCTAGAATAGCATGGTTGGGAACCTCTTCTACATCAGAGGACGTCACCAAAGCTCGAGATAGAGCGTCAGCTTTCTTGTTCTTAGCGGCTGGTTTGAAGGTTATAATTAATTCAAAACGGGAAAAGAAAAGAGACCATCTTGCTTGACGAGGGTTCAAGCATTGAGCAGATTGCAAATATGACAAGTTCTTATGATCCGTGAAGATCGTCACCGGATGGCGAGCTCCTTCCAACAAGTATCTCCATTCCTCCAATGCAGCTTTGATGGCCAGCAACTCCTTGTCCCCGATAGTATAGTTTTTCTCTGCGGGCAGAAGACCCCGAGAATAGAAGGCACAAGGATGTAATTTTTGTTGCTCCGAGCGTTGGGAGAGAATGGCTCCTAAGCCCACATTAGAGGCATCTACTTCTAGGAAGAAGGGAAGTGTCACATCAGGCTGTCGAAGAATGGGAGCAGATGAGAAGGACTCTTTGAGAATTTGAAAGGCTTGGAGAGCCTCAGATGACCATTGCTTAGTATTAGCCCCTTTCCGAGTTAGGGCCACAATAGGAGATGCAATGGATGAAAAGTCTTGAATGAAGCGTCTATAGTAATTGGCAAAACCTAAAAAACGCTGGATGGCACGAAGAGTAGTTGGCTGAGGCCAATGTAGTACAGCATTTACTTTGTCTGGATCCATCTTCAGGCCAACTCCGGAAACTATATACCCCAAGAATGGAATCTGGGGTAATTCGAATGAACATTTTTCCAATTTACAGAACAATGAGTTTTTCCGTAGTCTGGAGAGGACCTCTGCCACATGTTGGTGATGAGAAGGCAGGTCCTGTGAGAAGATCAATATGTCGTCCAGGTAGACAACGACACATACATATAATAAGTCCCGAAAGATCTCATTGATGAAACCCTGGAAAACAGCGGGGGCATTACACAGCCCGAAGGGCATTACTAAATATTCGTAATGCCCATCTCTGGTGTTGAACGCGGTCTTCCATTCGTCACCGGAACGGATTCTAATTAAATTGTAGGCACCACGAAGATCCAACTTAGTAAATATCCGAGCTCCCTTGATGCGATCAAATAGCTCAGTGATCAGCGGAATGGGATACCGATTCTTGATAGTAATGGCGTTGAGTCCACGAAAATCTATACAAGGGCGTAATGATCCATCCTTCTTTTTGACGAAGAAGAACCCAGCTCCAGCGGGAGAGGTGGAAGGTCGAATGAAGCCGCGCTGGAGATTCTCCTGTATGTACTCAGATGTGGCTTGAGTTTCAGGTAACGAGAGAGGATAGACCCGGCCCCTGGGAGGAGTCTTGCCAGGTAGAAGGTCGATCGGACAATCCCAAGAACGATGAGGAGGAAGACGTTCAGACTGAGCTTTATCAAACACATCGGCAAATGAAGCATACTGAGGAGGGAGTCCCGGGGAGGAATATGCGATGGAAGATTGCTGTACTTTAAGAGGAATAACTTGAGAAAGACAACGCTGGTGACATTCAGACCCCCAAGACATAACTTGAGGAGTGCGCCAGTCAATCTGGGGAGAGTGACACTGAAGCCATGGAAGGCCTAAGACAATCGGACTTGTCGTAACTGGAAGAATTAAAAACGAAATTTCTTCATGGTGTAGTGCACCAATCTGAAGGGTTACTGGAGACGTACTCTGGGTGATGAGACCGTTGATGAGACGTGATCCATCTATAGCCGTCACAGTAATGGGTGTTTTTAAAGTGATCACTGGTAGGGACCATTGATTCACTAGTGATTTAGAAATGAAATTTCCTGCTGCTCCGGAATCAATCAATGCCTGGGACTCAAAGGATTTGGTAGCAAAGGAGATCGTAACCTCAAAAGCGCAGACTTTAGATTTCATAAACGATGGAGAGGACTCCAGGGACCCTAACTTCACCTCTCCAGAACTAGTTAGGGCCTGGCATTTCCCGATCTCTTAGGGCAAGAGCTGAGCATATGCGTGGAATCAGCACAATAGATACAGAGTCTATTCTTTACTCTTCGTCTCCTCTCCTCTGAAGATAATTTGGAACGTCCTATCTCCATGGGAATCACAGAGGATGGAGCTGGACGAAATTGAGGGTTTGAACGAAGAGGTGCTTTGACAGCCGTTGTTTTCTCAGACTCTCTTTCACGAAATCTCATATCTACACGATGGCAAAGAGAGATCAAATCTTCTAGTGACGAAGGAAGCTCTTGGGTAGTCAGTGCATCTTTAATTTTATCGGAGAGCCCCTGCCAGAAGGCGGCAACTAATGCTTCAGTGTTCCACTGAAGTTCAGAGGCTAGGATCCTAAATTGAATGACATACTGTCCTACTGTATGGGAGCCTTGTCGCAAACGAAGAATGCTGGAAGCAGCGGAAGTCACACGACCTGGTTCATCGAACACACTTCGGAACGTGGAAATGAATTTGGCACTATCTTGTAGAATTGGATCGTTTCTCTCCCACAGAGGGGAGGCCCAAGCCAGGGCTTGTCCAGAAAACAATGAGATAAGATAGGCCACTCTGGAACGATGGGTAGAAAAATTTTGAGGTTGGAGTTCAAAATGGACTGAACATTGGTTAAGGAAACCTCTACAAGTTTTGGGGTCCCCGTCATATTTTGACGGAGTAGGCAGGTGAAGCGTAGGAGCTGTAGACACCTGGGATGGCACTGGGGAAACGGAGGCAAGCACAGGAGCTTCAATATTAGCTGTAACAGTCTGTCCAGATGTTCCTTGGGAGGTTAACGATTGGTAACATTGAAGTAACAGCTGTTGGCGAGCATCCTGTTGCTCCACACGGCTGACCAGATGCTGCAGCATCTCCTTAGCGGTAGGTTCCGTATCTGGGTCTGTCATGGCCTGATCTTACTGTCACGGGCACTAGGAGTCTTTACCCAGGGATCACCAGGTGATAGGCTTACCAGAGCAGTATAGGTGGTAATATGGTACTCTGGTAGCAGGGTGATCACGGAACAGGAAATAGCAGGTGATGAGATGCTCAGGAAAGTCTATGACTAGCAGCACTGGCAATATGGAGGTAGTAATACACGAGGAACTGTATGGACAAAGGACACGTGAAGGTAGTCAGTGGTCTGCGGTAGCAAGTTGTACCACTGCTATAGTGAGGAGGAATGTCCAACAGAAACGAGGGGGTGATGAGAGTCAGCGGTCTGCAGATAGCAAGTTGTACCGCTGTCTGAGTGAAGGAGTGGAATCCAAGTGGAGGTATCCGGGTAGTCAGTGGTCTGCGATAGCAAGTTGTACCACTGCTATGTGAGAGGATACTGGAACAGGTGATACAGGAAACAGGGATCAGTGGTCTGCCTTCAGCAAGTTGTACCACTGAATATATATGTGAGGAGGTGCACGGGGAGAGACTGCAACACAAGATATACACGGGCACCTTGACTTTGAACCACAGTGATATGCACAATATAAATGTATAGATGACTGAACAATACTGCCAATATAGAAAGTCTCTTGAAGTAGTCCAGCATAAGATAACACAGTCAATGATGGCAATAGACTCAGCGGATAGCACACTCCAGAGGAGAACCAACACAGTCCAGCAAGGTATGCAATACACAGCACAGTCAATGAGAAGTATGCATACCGTGGTTCAGGAGGCAGTCAGACAGGAGTGCAGAGATACCTGAACGGCAGGAGGCCGGCAGGATGCGAAGTCCCTGGATGGGTGAAGCGGTGGTCTAGTAGGTGCAGCGCACGGGTAGGTAGACCAGCAGGGAACACAGGAAAGCGTGGAGAGCGGATCAGCAGTAGATGGATGAGTAGTGCTGAGGAGTAGCAGCAGCGGGTCTCTGCGGGAACACGGAGGTAGCCAATAGCAACCAGCAGGTGCAGTAACGATGGGACACGGGAGAGCAGAGTTGAACAGGCACTGTTGATCACGGAGAATAGCGGGTAGCAATAGTGGAGGCAGACTCAAGGAAACACGGGAGCGTTGACAAGGACTGAAGACTGAAGCGCACAGAGGCAGCGGATAGGAATCAGCCAAACAGTCACGATGAAACACAGACGGGTTGCAGGTTGAAGACTGTAGTGCACGGAGGCAGCGGATAGGAATCAGCTAGCAGTCACGATGATGAAACACAGACGAGTTGCAGGTTGAAGACTGTAGTGCACGGAGGCAGCGGATAGGAATCAGCTAGCAGTCACGATGATGAAACACAGACGAGTTGCAGGTTGAAGACTGTAGTGCACGGAGGCAGCGGATAGGCATCAGCTAACAGTCCCAATAATAAATGGTAGAGTAGAAGTGGTTAGAAGACTGTAGTGCACGGAGGCAGCGGATAGGAATCAGCTCACAGTCACGATGATACAGTAGATGGTAGAAGTGGTATGGGAACCACAGTAGGAGAAGTGGTTTGAAGACTGTAGTGCACGGAGGCAGCGGATAGGAATCAGCTCACAGTCACGATGATACAGTAGATGGTAGAAGTGGTATGGGAACCACAGTAGTAGAAGTGGTTTGGAAACCACAGAGGTAGAAGTGGTTTGGAAACCACAGGAATCAGCTGGGCTGAATAAACGAGGAAACACAGGAACACCTTCAGAGACTCATGGGGAATGAGACTCCAAGATCAGGCAACGTGGTGTTGACCACAGGTGCTTAATATAGGGAGGTTGCCTGATCTGCCAATTAAGTTAAAGGAACATACACTGAAGGTTTGGAAAGGGCTGCGCATGCGCAGTCCCTCAGGATAGAGGACGTCCACGGTTCCTAATAGTCCGGGAAGAAGCACTCACAGTCCGGTGAGTGACAGTACCCCCCCTTTTAAAGGTGGGCACAGAACGCCTGGAACCGGGCTTGTCCGGATTTTTGGAATAAAACTTCTTCAGAAGGGCAGGAGCATTAAGATCTTCAGCTTTGATCCATGAACGCTCTTCAGGACCAAAGCCCTTCCAATGAACGAGGAAACGGAGGACTCCTCGCGAAATTTTTGCATCCAATACCTCAGTAATCTCGAAATCCTCCTCCTGATGAACTTGAACTGGCTGCGGTGCTGAGGGAGGAGTCGAGAAACGATTGATAATAAGAGGTTTGAGTAAGGACACATGGAAGGCATTGGAAATCCGAAGATTCTTAGGAAGAAGAAGTTTAACACATACTGGATTGATAACTTGAATGATCCTATATGGACCAATAAAACGAGGGGCGAATTTCATAGATGGAACCTTCAAACGAATATTTTTGGTAGATAACCAAACCCGATCTCCAATTTTTAGTGGTGGAATAGCCCGCCTCTTCTTATCTGCGAAAGACTTATATTTGTTAGATGTCTTCTTTAAACAGGTTTTGACCTGAGACCAGATATTTTTGAAGGTCTGACAAGCAGTCTCCACAGCAGGAACTTGGGTGGGTGGGAGGGCAGGAAATTCCGGAAAAGACGGATGGTGACCGTAAACCACAAAGAATGGAGTTTTGGATGATGACTCATGGTACATGTTGTTATGGGCGAATTCAGCCCAAGGGAGCAATTCTACCCAGTTGTCTTGGTTGGCTGAAGAGAACATCCTAATAAAAGTCTCAAGATCTTGATTGACTCGTTCCGTTTGTCCGTTAGATTGCGGATGGTACGATGATGAGAGTGCTAATCGTATGCCCAAGGTTTTACAAAGGGCCCGCCAGAATCTGGAAACGAATTGTACTCCTCTATCTGACACAATCTCAGACGGACATCCATGGATGCGGAAGATTTCTTTAATGAAATGTTCAGCCAGAGTAGACGAGGAAGGTAAACCGGACTGAGGGACGAAATGAGCCATCTTCGAAAATCTGTCTACCACTACCCAAATAGTATTGTGATTCTTACTTGGTGGCAAATCAGTAACGAAATCCATACTAATATGGGTCCAAGGTTTGGACGGAATGGGTAGTGGTCGCAGCAACCCTGCTGGAGTTCTGCGGGAGGATTTGAACTGAGAACATAAATCACAGGAAGCAATAAACTCTTTGACGTCTCTCCTCATTGAAGGCCACCAGTAACTTCGAGAGAGAATCTCAAAGGTCTTGTGTTCACCGGCGTGTCCGGAAAAACGAGAGGCATGGAACCACGAAAGGATTTTCCTCCTCAGAGTAGGAGGCACGAGGGTCTTCCCAAATGGTAGCATTTTGGTGGATGAAGCAGCCAGAGAAATACATTTGGGGTCTAGAATAGCATGGTTGGGAACCTCTTCTACATCAGAGGACGTCACCAAAGCTCGAGATAGAGCGTCAGCTTTCTTGTTCTTAGCGGCTGGTTTGAAGGTTATAATTAATTCAAAACGGGAAAAGAAAAGAGACCATCTTGCTTGACGAGGGTTCAAGCATTGAGCAGATTGCAAATATGACAAGTTCTTATGATCCGTGAAGATCGTCACCGGATGGCGAGCTCCTTCCAACAAGTATCTCCATTCCTCCAATGCAGCTTTGATGGCCAGCAACTCCTTGTCCCCGATAGTATAGTTTTTCTCTGCGGGCAGAAGACCCCGAGAATAGAAGGCACAAGGATGTAATTTTTGTTGCTCCGAGCGTTGGGAGAGAATGGCTCCTAAGCCCACATTAGAGGCATCTACTTCTAGGAAGAAGGGAAGTGTCACATCAGGCTGTCGAAGAATGGGAGCAGACGAGAAGGACTCTTTGAGAATTTGAAAGGCTTGGAGAGCCTCAGATGACCATTGCTTAGTATTAGCCCCTTTCCGAGTTAGGGCCACAATAGGAGATGCAATGGATGAAAAGTCTTGAATGAAGCGTCTATAGTAATTGGCAAAACCTAAAAAACGCTGGATGGCACGAAGAGTAGTTGGCTGAGGCCAATGTAGTACAGCATTTACTTTGTCTGGATCCATCTTCAGGCCAACTCCGGAAACTATATACCCCAAGAATGGAATCTGGGGTAATTCGAATGAACATTTTTCCAATTTACAGAACAATGAGTTTTTCCGTAGTCTGGAGAGGACCTCTGCCACATGTTGGTGATGAGAAGGCAGGTCCTGTGAGAAGATCAATATGTCGTCCAGGTAGACAACGACACATACATATAATAAGTCCCGAAAGATCTCATTGATGAAACCCTGGAAAACAGCGGGGGCATTACACAGCCCGAAGGGCATTACTAAATATTCGTAATGCCCATCTCTGGTGTTGAACGCGGTCTTCCATTCGTCACCGGAACGGATTCTAATTAAATTGTAGGCACCACGAAGATCCAACTTAGTAAATATCCGAGCTCCCTTGATGCGATCAAATAGCTCAGTGATCAGCGGAATGGGATACCGATTCTTGATAGTAATGGCGTTGAGTCCACGAAAATCTATACAAGGGCGTAATGATCCATCCTTCTTTTTGACGAAGAAGAACCCAGCTCCAGCGGGAGAGGTGGAAGGTCGAATGAAGCCGCGCTGGAGATTCTCCTGTATGTACTCAGATGTGGCTTGAGTTTCAGGTAACGAGAGAGGATAGACCCGGCCCCTGGGAGGAGTCTTGCCAGGTAGAAGGTCGATCGGACAATCCCAAGAACGATGAGGAGGAAGACGTTCAGACTGAGCTTTATCAAACACATCGGCAAATGAAGCATACTGAGGAGGGAGTCCCGGGGAGGAATATGCGATGGAAGATTGCTGTACTTTAAGAGGAATAACTTGAGAAAGACAACGCTGGTGACATTCAGACCCCCAAGACATAACTTGAGGAGTGCGCCAGTCAATCTGGGGAGAGTGACACTGAAGCCATGGAAGGCCTAAGACAATCGGACTTGTCGTAACTGGAAGAATTAAAAACGAAATTTCTTCATGGTGTAGTGCACCAATCTGAAGGGTTACTGGAGACGTACTCTGGGTGATGAGACCGTTGATGAGACGTGATCCATCTATAGCCGTCACAGTAATGGGTGTTTTTAAAGTGATCACTGGTAGGGACCATTGATTCACTAGTGATTTAGAAATGAAATTTCCTGCTGCTCCGGAATCAATCAATGCCTGGGACTCAAAGGATTTGGTAGCAAAGGAGATCGTAACCTCAAAAGCGCAGACTTTAGATTTCATAAACGATGGAGAGGACTCCAGGGACCCTAACTTCACCTCTCCAGAACTAGTTAGGGCCTGGCATTTCCCGATCTCTTAGGGCAAGAGCTGAGCATATGCGTGGAATCAGCACAATAGATACAGAGTCTATTCTTTACTCTTCGTCTCCTCTCCTCTGAAGATAATTTGGAACGTCCTATCTCCATGGGAATCACAGAGGATGGAGCTGGACGAAATTGAGGGTTTGAACGAAGAGGTGCTTTGACAGCCGTTGTTTTCTCAGACTCTCTTTCACGAAATCTCATATCTACACGATGGCAAAGAGAGATCAAATCTTCTAGTGACGAAGGAAGCTCTTGGGTAGTCAGTGCATCTTTAATTTTATCGGAGAGCCCCTGCCAGAAGGCGGCAACTAATGCTTCAGTGTTCCACTGAAGTTCAGAGGCTAGGATCCTAAATTGAATGACATACTGTCCTACTGTATGGGAGCCTTGTCGCAAACGAAGAATGCTGGAAGCAGCGGAAGTCACACGACCTGGTTCATCGAACACACTTCGGAACGTGGAAATGAATTTGGCACTATCTTGTAGAATTGGATCGTTTCTCTCCCACAGAGGGGAGGCCCAAGCCAGGGCTTGTCCAGAAAACAATGAGATAAGATAGGCCACTCTGGAACGATGGGTAGAAAAATTTTGAGGTTGGAGTTCAAAATGGACTGAACATTGGTTAAGGAAACCTCTACAAGTTTTGGGGTCCCCGTCATATTTTGACGGAGTAGGCAGGTGAAGCGTAGGAGCTGTAGACACCTGGGATGGCACTGGGGAAACGGAGGCAAGCACAGGAGCTTCAATATTAGCTGTAACAGTCTGTCCAGATGTTCCTTGGGAGGTTAACGATTGGTAACATTGAAGTAACAGCTGTTGGCGAGCATCCTGTTGCTCCACACGGCTGACCAGATGCTGCAGCATCTCCTTAGCGGTAGGTTCCGTATCTGGGTCTGTCATGGCCTGATCTTACTGTCACGGGCACTAGGAGTCTTTACCCAGGGATCACCAGGTGATAGGCTTACCAGAGCAGTATAGGTGGTAATATGGTACTCTGGTAGCAGGGTGATCACGGAACAGGAAATAGCAGGTGATGAGATGCTCAGGAAAGTCTATGACTAGCAGCACTGGCAATATGGAGGTAGTAATACACGAGGAACTGTATGGACAAAGGACACGTGAAGGTAGTCAGTGGTCTGCGGTAGCAAGTTGTACCACTGCTATAGTGAGGAGGAATGTCCAACAGAAACGAGGGGGTGATGAGAGTCAGCGGTCTGCAGATAGCAAGTTGTACCGCTGTCTGAGTGAAGGAGTGGAATCCAAGTGGAGGTATCCGGGTAGTCAGTGGTCTGCGATAGCAAGTTGTACCACTGCTATGTGAGAGGATACTGGAACAGGTGATACAGGAAACAGGGATCAGTGGTCTGCCTTCAGCAAGTTGTACCACTGAATATATATGTGAGGAGGTGCACGGGGAGAGACTGCAACACAAGATATACACGGGCACCTTGACTTTGAACCACAGTGATATGCACAATATAAATGTATAGATGACTGAACAATACTGCCAATATAGAAAGTCTCTTGAAGTAGTCCAGCATAAGATAACACAGTCAATGATGGCAATAGACTCAGCGGATAGCACACTCCAGAGGAGAACCAACACAGTCCAGCAAGGTATGCAATACACAGTACAGTCAATGAGAAGTATGCATACCGTGGTTCAGGAGGCAGTCAGACAGGAGTGCAGAGATACCTGAACGGCAGGAGGCCGGCAGGATGCGAAGTCCCTGGATGGGTGAAGCGGTGGTCTAGTAGGTGCAGCGCACGGGTAGGTAGACCAGCAGGGAACACAGGAAAGCGTGGAGAGCGGATCAGCAGTAGATGGATGAGTAGTGCTGAGGAGTAGCAGCAGCGGGTCTCTGCGGGAACACGGAGGTAGCCAATAGCAACCAGCAGGTGCAGTAACGATGGGACACGGGAGAGCAGAGTTGAACAGGCACTGTTGATCACGGAGAATAGCGGGTAGCAATAGTGGAGGCAGACTCAAGGAAACACGGGAGCGTTGACAAGGACTGAAGACTGAAGCGCACAGAGGCAGCGGATAGGAATCAGCCAAACAGTCACGATGAAACACAGACGGGTTGCAGGTTGAAGACTGTAGTGCACGGAGGCAGCGGATAGGAATCAGCTAGCAGTCACGATGATGAAACACAGACGAGTTGCAGGTTGAAGACTGTAGTGCACGGAGGCAGCGGATAGGAATCAGCTAGCAGTCACGATGATGAAACACAGACGAGTTGCAGGTTGAAGACTGTAGTGCACGGAGGCAGCGGATAGGCATCAGCTAACAGTCCCAATAATAAATGGTAGAGTAGAAGTGGTTAGAAGACTGTAGTGCACGGAGGCAGCGGATAGGAATCAGCTCACAGTCACGATGATACAGTAGATGGTAGAAGTGGTATGGGAACCACAGTAGGAGAAGTGGTTTGAAGACTGTAGTGCACGGAGGCAGCGGATAGGAATCAGCTCACAGTCACGATGATACAGTAGATGGTAGAAGTGGTATGGGAACCACAGTAGTAGAAGTGGTTTGGAAACCACAGAGGTAGAAGTGGTTTGGAAACCACAGGAATCAGCTGGGCTGAATAAACGAGGAAACACAGGAACACCTTCAGAGACTCATGGGGAATGAGACTCCAAGATCAGGCAACGTGGTGTTGACCACAGGTGCTTAATATAGGGAGGTTGCCTGATCTGCCAATTAAGTTAAAGGAACATACACTGAAGGTTTGGAAAGGGCTGCGCATGCGCAGTCCCTCAGGATAGAGGACGTCCACGGTTCCTAATAGTCCGGGAAGAAGCACTCACAGTCCGGTGAGTGACAGTACCCCCCCTTTTAAAGGTGGGCACAGAACGCCTGGAACCGGGCTTGTCCGGATTTTTGGAATAAAACTTCTTCAGAAGGGCAGGAGCATTAAGATCTTCAGCTTTGATCCATGAACGCTCTTCAGGACCAAAGCCCTTCCAATGAACGAGGAAACGGAGGACTCCTCGCGAAATTTTTGCATCCAATACCTCAGTAATCTCGAAATCCTCCTCCTGATGAACTTGAACTGGCTGCGGTGCTGAGGGAGGAGTCGAGAAACGATTGATAATAAGAGGTTTGAGTAAGGACACATGGAAGGCATTGGAAATCCGAAGATTCTTAGGAAGAAGAAGTTTAACACATACTGGATTGATAACTTGAATGATCCTATATGGACCAATAAAACGAGGGGCGAATTTCATAGATGGAACCTTCAAACGAATATTTTTGGTAGATAACCAAACCCGATCTCCAATTTTTAGTGGTGGAATAGCCCGCCTCTTCTTATCTGCGAAAGACTTATATTTGTTAGATGTCTTCTTTAAACAGGTTTTGACCTGAGACCAGATATTTTTGAAGGTCTGACAAGCAGTCTCCACAGCAGGAACTTGGGTGGGTGGGAGGGCAGGAAATTCCGGAAAAGACGGATGGTGACCGTAAACCACAAAGAATGGAGTTTTGGATGATGACTCATGGTACATGTTGTTATGGGCGAATTCAGCCCAAGGGAGCAATTCTACCCAGTTGTCTTGGTTGGCTGAAGAGAACATCCTAATAAAAGTCTCAAGATCTTGATTGACTCGTTCCGTTTGTCCGTTAGATTGCGGATGGTACGATGATGAGAGTGCTAATCGTATGCCCAAGGTTTTACAAAGGGCCCGCCAGAATCTGGAAACGAATTGTACTCCTCTATCTGACACAATCTCAGACGGACATCCATGGATGCGGAAGATTTCTTTAATGAAATGTTCAGCCAGAGTAGACGAGGAAGGTAAACCGGACTGAGGGACGAAATGAGCCATCTTCGAAAATCTGTCTACCACTACCCAAATAGTATTGTGATTCTTACTTGGTGGCAAATCAGTAACGAAATCCATACTAATATGGGTCCAAGGTTTGGACGGAATGGGTAGTGGTCGCAGCAACCCTGCTGGAGTTCTGCGGGAGGATTTGAACTGAGAACATAAATCACAGGAAGCAATAAACTCTTTGACGTCTCTCCTCATTGAAGGCCACCAGTAACTTCGAGAGAGAATCTCAAAGGTCTTGTGTTCACCGGCGTGTCCGGAAAAACGAGAGGCATGGAACCACGAAAGGATTTTCCTCCTCAGAGTAGGAGGCACGAGGGTCTTCCCAAATGGTAGCATTTTGGTGGATGAAGCAGCCAGAGAAATACATTTGGGGTCTAGAATAGCATGGTTGGGAACCTCTTCTACATCAGAGGACGTCACCAAAGCTCGAGATAGAGCGTCAGCTTTCTTGTTCTTAGCGGCTGGTTTGAAGGTTATAATTAATTCAAAACGGGAAAAGAAAAGAGACCATCTTGCTTGACGAGGGTTCAAGCATTGAGCAGATTGCAAATATGACAAGTTCTTATGATCCGTGAAGATCGTCACCGGATGGCGAGCTCCTTCCAACAAGTATCTCCATTCCTCCAATGCAGCTTTGATGGCCAGCAACTCCTTGTCCCCGATAGTATAGTTTTTCTCTGCGGGCAGAAGACCCCGAGAATAGAAGGCACAAGGATGTAATTTTTGTTGCTCCGAGCGTTGGGAGAGAATGGCTCCTAAGCCCACATTAGAGGCATCTACTTCTAGGAAGAAGGGAAGTGTCACATCAGGCTGTCGAAGAATGGGAGCAGACGAGAAGGACTCTTTGAGAATTTGAAAGGCTTGGAGAGCCTCAGATGACCATTGCTTAGTATTAGCCCCTTTCCGAGTTAGGGCCACAATAGGAGATGCAATGGATGAAAAGTCTTGAATGAAGCGTCTATAGTAATTGGCAAAACCTAAAAAACGCTGGATGGCACGAAGAGTAGTTGGCTGAGGCCAATGTAGTACAGCATTTACTTTGTCTGGATCCATCTTCAGGCCAACTCCGGAAACTATATACCCCAAGAATGGAATCTGGGGTAATTCGAATGAACATTTTTCCAATTTACAGAACAATGAGTTTTTCCGTAGTCTGGAGAGGACCTCTGCCACATGTTGGTGATGAGAAGGCAGGTCCTGTGAGAAGATCAATATGTCGTCCAGGTAGACAACGACACATACATATAATAAGTCCCGAAAGATCTCATTGATGAAACCCTGGAAAACAGCGGGGGCATTACACAGCCCGAAGGGCATTACTAAATATTCGTAATGCCCATCTCTGGTGTTGAACGCGGTCTTCCATTCGTCACCGGAACGGATTCTAATTAAATTGTAGGCACCACGAAGATCCAACTTAGTAAATATCCGAGCTCCCTTGATGCGATCAAATAGCTCAGTGATCAGCGGAATGGGATACCGATTCTTGATAGTAATGGCGTTGAGTCCACGAAAATCTATACAAGGGCGTAATGATCCATCCTTCTTTTTGACGAAGAAGAACCCAGCTCCAGCGGGAGAGGTGGAAGGTCGAATGAAGCCGCGCTGGAGATTCTCCTGTATGTACTCAGATGTGGCTTGAGTTTCAGGTAACGAGAGAGGATAGACCCGGCCCCTGGGAGGAGTCTTGCCAGGTAGAAGGTCGATCGGACAATCCCAAGAACGATGAGGAGGAAGACGTTCAGACTGAGCTTTATCAAACACATCGGCAAATGAAGCATACTGAGGAGGGAGTCCCGGGGAGGAATATGCGATG